>NC_090726.1:196848075-196856380 GCF_036898095.1 Palaemon carinicauda
AACAGGGAAAATAGCCCAGTGAGAAAAGTTAACAAGGAAAAATAGAATATTTTAAGAACAGTAACAGCATTAAAATATAAATATAAACTATAAAAACTTTAAAATAACAAGAGGAAGAGAAATAAGATAGAATAGTGTGCCCGAGTGTACCCTCAAGCAAGAGGGTATTAAATACAAAATCAAAACACAAAAACGATTTCGACCGAGGCCCCACCTGGACAATTAAAGAATACATTGTTTATGATAATTAAAACGTAAAGGCGTAATAATTTCTAAAAAGAAAGAAACGTTTGTAATAGAATCATAATTCATTCTTAGGAAATGTTTTCTTACATTACATGCTATACACCTTAACCTTGGAAACTGTACCTGGAAGACAGTTCAGTTTCATAATAACTCATTTCCATGAAGAATGAAACGTTTGTAATAGAAACATGATTCTTTCTTAATCAAACGTTTTTTTACATTGGACGCTATACAACTTAACCTTGGAAACTGTACCTAGAACACAGTTCAGTTTTATAATACAAATATGTCATTTAATCTAAAGATTTTATCTTAAGAAACATTTTCTTAAATTACATGCTATAAAACTTAACCTTGGAAACTGTACCTCGAACACAGTTCACTTTCATAATATAACAGCTCATTTCATCTAAAATCACAAGCATTTTACAAAAATGCTTTTAAGAGGAAGCAAATAATCACTGTATATCCTTCGGGTAAGCAACAAAGGCTGCCCGCCACAATGTCTTTGTTCGAAGTATTTGAAATTATTGGCAGCAATCCTTTAATATCAATTACTTAGCATGTAAACAAATAAACAATCACTTGAAGATTAACTTAAAAACGAATTAAACTAAAATAAATAAAAACAAATTAAATTAAACTCATTGGACAAAGGAAACAATGCTATCAGATCAAACGCCCCTCGAGACACTTTTAATAATAGTTGACAAATCACCAACGTCATAAAGAAAAGAGGTAATTGAAATAAAACACGAGTTACCATAAAACCCGGATATAAACTGGGCGGGAAAAAAAACTATCCGACAACGGAATGAGAATGTGGAGCTACAGTATATCACCCAAGGCGATAACGCTCCTAGTAGTACGAGAGAGAGAGAGAGAGAGAGAGAGAGAGAGAGAGCGCGCAGCAGCTGCTGCAGAATTAGCTGAAGCAGCAGAAAATTAGATGAATCAGCTGCAGCTGAAGGCAGCAAAATTAGCTGAAGCAGCAGAAGGGAGCAACTGAATTAGCAGAAGCAGGCAGCAGAATTAGCTGAAGCAACAGAATCAGCACAAGCAGCAACAGATTATCTGAAGCAACAGCAGAACTAGCTGAGGAAGCAACAGCAGATGAAACTGAAGCAGCGAGAAACAGCAAAATTATCTGAAGCAACACCGGTATTATCTGAAGCAACAGCAGCAGAATTATCTGAAGCAGCAGGCATCAGTAGAAGCAGACGTAGTAACCCGCCAAGAACTGAAGCTGCGTCGGGCTACAGAAGCAGTGCCTGGACTTTAAAGGGGATGGTGCCAAAAGCGCCCATGGAGTTTGAAGAGAGAGAGAGAGAGAGAGAGAGAGAGAGAGAGAGAGAGAATAATCCATCCTGTTATCACATTAACCTGAATGAACTCAGTGTGTATTCTTCCTGAAACATTTCCCAATGATTGACGAGAGAGAGAGAGAGAGAGAGAGAGAGAGAGAGAGAGTCAATCCATCGTGTCCTCACGTTAACCTGAATGAACGATGTGTGTATTCTTCCTGAAACATTTCCCTATAACAAGAGAGAGAGAGAGAGAGAGAAAGAGAGAGAGAGAGAGAGAGAGAGAGAGAGAGAGAGAGAGAGAGAAATCTATCAAGTCCTCACGTCAACCTGAATGAACGGTAATTACAGTGTTATTCACTTTCAAATATCTAACGAAGTGACCATTGTCCTAAAAGGTTTCATATTCTTCATAATTACCGAGGCAAGGAACAGTAACATTGCCCTATCAAGCAGGACAATGCCCTAGAGACTGACTATATTACATATGATCAGCGCCAAAGCCCCCTCTCCATTCAAGTTAGGACCAGGAGGGCCAGACAATGCCTGCTGATGACTCAGCAGATAGACCTACAGGCTCCCCCAAACCCCAGATCCTTAGCTCACAAGGATGGTGAGGTTGCAGCGACCAGAGGAACTTGTCTGAGCAAGACTCGAACCCCAGTCTGGCAATCCCCAAGCAAGGACTGTAGGCTACCACCAGGCCACCAAAAGCCATAAATATATTCTTCAATATCCCGAAGTTCACCAATCTCATTACAGTCTCCATTGTCTTCACCATAATTCATGTTGTCATCGTAATGATATGTGACAGCCCACGACATTAAATAAGGCATCAGCAGTGGTTACCAAACTCATTTTTCTGTCATTTTCCCCTCCACACAGTACAGCCTCCGGATTTACCCTTTCGTGTGTTTGAGGCAAAGAGTATTCATAACACACTGTGACTATTTACTCATTCATTTTAATAACGTAAAAATATACTGATAAAAGAGCATATTTCTCTCTCTCTCTCTCTCTCTCTCTCCTCTCTCTCTCTCTCTCTCTCATGAGAAAATCCATCTATATTCTTAATTGGTAGTAGCAGTGTAATTATTTCCCATTTGTGACCTTCAAATTTCCCTGGGAAAATTCACCAAGTTTGGGAAATGCTGATCTGAACAAAAATCATTATTCCAACAATTGTAACAAGCAATACTGTTATCATGATCATCATTATTATAAGTAGGAGTATTATCATTATCCAAGTTCCACCCTTAGCCGGCACAACACAATGATACTAAGCTAAGCACCCCATTCCGAAGAAACATTATCATCACCATCATTATCATCATCATCATCTCCTACGCCTATTGACGCAAGGGGCCTCCGTTAGATTCCACCAATCGTCTCTATTTTGAGCTTTTAAATCAATATTTCTCCATTCATTATCTCCGACTTCACGCTTCATGGTCCTCAGCCATGTAGGCCTGGGACTTCCAACTCTCCTAGTACCTTGTTGAGACCAATTATAAGTTTGGTGTACTATTCTCTTTCGGGAGTGCGAAGAACATGCCCAAACCATCTCCATTTACCCCTCCCCACGATCTCATCCACATATGGAACTTGAGTAATCTCTCTTATAGTTTCATTTATCTATTTATTTGATGTCACTGTTCTTCGAATATTTTTCATAGTTTTCTTTCCCCATTGGGCTATTTTCCGGTTTGCAGCCACTGTGCTTGTAGCATTCTACGGATCTAGGGTTGTAGCTTAGCAATTAATAATAATAATAATAATAATAATAATAATAATAATAACAATAATAATAATAATAATAATCCTGTCCTCTCATTTAACTCCCGATATTCTTGTATTTTGGATATATTGTTTCATTGTCACAAGACGAGAAGAAACAGTAGTAAAGAATAAACTATAAATAAAAAAAGACCAAGAATATATAAAAATAAACAACATCTGGGAATAGATAAGTAAAGAATAAACTATGAAACGTCACTTACGCCATCATGCTCAGCAAGAAAGCATTTTAAAAGTTAATTAAAACGAAACTTTTATCAACAACTCGCTGAATTCATTAGGCGATTTTTAGTTTGCCCTATGCCCTATTTTAAATTTGCCCCCCCCACCCCACAAAAAAAAAATAAAAAAATAAAACTGGGGGTGGGGAAGCGTTTAGCTGTGGCTATAACCAAAGGACTTATAATTTAAGAGATATCAGGAAGCATCTGTTCCTCTTTCGTGTCTCCGAAATATCCAAAATATTCCCAGCTGGCAAACAAAGGGAAACTAAATTTTAGATCTTCAAATAATACCATTACTACGCGTGGTTTATGCAATCAAAGGTGTATATTCATTTGGAGAACCTTCGTTATTACGTGTGTGTGTGTGTATCTGTGTGTACATCTATATCTATCTATCTATCTATCGATATATATATATATATATATATATATATATTATATTATATATATACACACATACATATATATATTATATTATATATATACACACATACATATATATCTATATATACATACATATATATAACTATATATACATATATATATATATATATATATATCATATATGCATCCTATTTTCCTTGTTGGAGCCATCGGGCTTATAGCATTCTGCTTTTCCTACTAGGGTTGTAGCTTAGCAAGTAATAATAATAATAATAATAATAATTATATATTTATATATATATATATATATATACATACATACATACATATACACACAACGTGGTGGAAGGGTTTGTGCAATGCCATGAACAGCAAAGCTGTACAAGCCAGTAACACCCATAATAAGTTTGTTTGCTGTGAGCGATCAGACAAAAATCTCCCACCATCACCAATCCGCACTCGCCAGCTGGGTGATGAAAACAGGGCAAATCCCAGCCATGAATAGATACATTTTTTTGGCCTTTGGTCCTGTTGTATATAGAGTCCTACAATAAAGTTGGACGTATAATATATATATATATCTAAAACAAATAAAGACTTGTAAAATATATATCTAACGAAATAAAATGTTAAAATAAGAATGAAACATATTCCCACGCACTTCTTTGTGTAAAAGGTGAAACATATATTAATTCGCAAACAAAACACATTATTCTACATTTCCCAGGATGTGCCGCTGATGAAAATCTCCACCTAGCGTGAAATGTAATTTATTCTCTACACTCCATGAAAAATTATTATTATTATCTATTATTTATTATCATTATTAATTATTATTATTAATCCTTATTATCAAATATTATTCATTATTAATTATTATTATTATTAATTATTCATTATCATCATCATCATAATTATTATTATTATTATTATTATTATTATTATTATTATTATTATTATATTATCATTACTTACTAAGCTACAACCATAGTTGGAAAAGCAGGATGCTATATGCCCAGGAGCTCCAACAGGAAAAATAGCCCAGTGAACAAGGAAACAAGGAAAAAACTAAAAGATTTTAAGAACAATAACAACATTAAAATAAAATATCTCCTATATAAACGTAAAAACTTTAACAAATAAGTGGAGAGAAATAAAATAGAATAGTGGCCGAGTATATCCTCAAGCATGAGTTCGTGTGCTGGACAATACATAAATGAATAAATATAGTAATATGATACATTGGCAAATGTTGTTTACCATTTAATCTTGTGTATATCAACACATCCTATACTTTTTTTATGAAGATTCTACAGTATTAGGCAGAGAGGTCAAAGGTTACCATGACCCGGAAGTAACTCCCATTGTATCTCACTAAAAAGTAGAGAGAGAGAGAGAGAGAGAGAGAGAGAGAGAGAGAGAGACTGATTGATTTGAGGTTTTCTGGCATCCTGACATTTGCAGTAAGGCCATTGACGCCGGAGAGAGAGAGAGAGAGAGAGAGAGAGAGAGAGAGATTGATTTGAGGTTTTCTGGCATCCTGACATCTGCAGTAAGGTCAATGACGCCGGGGAGAGAGAGAGAGAGAGAGAGAGAGAGAGAGAGAGATTCAACATACCCTAAATAATAAAAACAAAATAGTAATTATAAATCATTCTCAATTGCATGAATCTGGTATGGAATAAAAACCAACAGTAAGCTCTATATAAAAAATTACTTTAGTAAAATCCAATAAAAATTTTCCTTGGATGCGTTTCTCTGATAACAGCAAATTGAGAACGACAACGAGAAAAAAAGTATTATTCAATAAATAATAAAAAGACTACCAATTGAAACAATACTATGTATTTCGCACTTGCCTATAAAACATCAAGCAAGATTAAAAAATGTTATAATTAAAAAGTTTGTATACGCAAATTTTCCAAATAATTAACCTATGATTAAATCTTTTAAAGTTAGTAAAACACTCGAAACAATTAAAGCAAATATGTGAATTTGAGATTCTGTATATAAAAGAAGTGTAAAAATTTCCTCAAAATGTAGAGAAATTTGTCACTTCGAAAATTAAAAAGGTAAAAAAATATATGAAATATATATAAATAACAGCTTGCAATTTCCAGTTATAAACATGGTCAAAACGCCTTTAAATATCGCAAAATAAAAGAGGAACTCCTTTAGAGCTTTGTATGAAATATATAAAAATAACAGCTTGCAATTTCTAGTTATAAACATGAGGTCAAAACGCCTTTAAATAGAGCAAAATAAAATAGAGACTCCTTTAGAGCCAAATAGCTATCAGAAACGTCAACAAATACTACAGAATGAGAGTTTAGGACACGCCTCTACACAAGAACGTTAAAAACAGTTTCACGTATACTATAAATTTTGTTACAAGAAAACGATCATGTCTGGGCTGGGTAAAATAGCTGTAATGAAAATTGGAGAGAGAGAGAGAGAGAGAGAGAGAGAGAGAGAGAGAGAGATACAAGGATTTTGGAATTCTCAGACTTTTTAGTCCATCCGCAGAGACTCCATTTGCTCTTTGGTAGAGCGATATAGTTCAAGCATTTTGAGAGTTCTTATGATCTTGCCTAACTCATTCTTGAACTCGTTTACTGTGTTACTGTTTACTGAAAGTCTATTCCAAGTATTTGCTATTTTGTATGTAAAGATATTGCCACATTGAGTGGTGTTATATATTTTCAATTCCACAGAGAGAGAGAGAGAGAGAGAGAGAGAGAGAGAGAGAGATTTTAATCAGCTGTATATGGAATAAACACACTTCCACTTATACATCTCACAAGAATGACATACAAACAACTTGCATCAAAGACGTCAAGATATATTGTATATTGCAATACAAAGTAACGAAATATTCTATTAGTTGCAATAGCCTAGAATACAGGCATCCCTTTGAGTTTGGCCCAGGAAACAATATATATATATATATATATATACACATACATATATTATATATACATATATATATACATATATTATATATATATATACATATATTATATATATATATATATATATATACATATACATATATATATATACAATGATGCATGAGAATAATTACAATGTTCCCATGCAGTACATTTATGCATTGATACACAAAGACAAATATATAAATATGAAAATAATTCTTTCCTGTAGAATCCCAAAAGTCAAAACTTCCAGTGAGTCGAAATTAAATTCTGCTCTTCAATCTCTTAATAGATGTTACGACACTTTTCTGAAATAACCACTGACAGATGGCACCACCTCCACCAGCTGTGGCATAGAAAACATTCACTATTGTGCAGATGAAAAAAATTTTCGTCTATTCTTTATGCTATGAATTAATAGATACGTTAAAATGTGTATAAGAGGATAATTTAAAATCAAAAGTATTTACTGCGCCATAAAAAACACGATTTCATTTATTCAAGAAATAAGAATTTAAATTTATGAAAAATAAAAACTCATTAATGCTGGTTCATATACTCCTCTCCTTGTATTAGTTAATATAGCTGGGAAAATTCCTGGTCTAACAGCCGGATAGGATACTAGTCTCCCCGAATAAACGGCATAGCATTTATCCCAAAATCCTATTAGGGACCATGCTAGAATGAACAGACTTCCTTTTTAATTTGGTTAACAGTATTAAAAAGTCACAAGTCCTCTTCCCATTTTAAATATTTTAAAAAGATTTTTACTTTGACAAACCGAATGTCAACAAAATCAAAAGTCTAAAGTCTGCTGTTCTTAAATAATGTGGAGAGAGTTTTACATCTTGGAGACAAAACAAAGAACAAAATATCAAATACATTTTTATCATATTTTTATTAAACAATTTAGGAAGTGGAAAATAATAAAGATTAATAATATATGTCAAGTATCAACCAATTTGTTGTGACCAGAGTTTTATCATGTCAATAATCGGCTATATAACTTCGGCATTAAAAAAATACACCAGAATACACCAAAATAAATCAAAATCTGCTTGGTTGGGTTTAAAGATATAAGGCGATTTGTTAACTAATCGCATCATGTACGAAAGAGGAGAGAGAGAGAGAGAGAGAGAGAGAGAGAGAGAGAGAGACCTATAAATTATTTGCTTCTTTCCAGAAGTGGTTGATGATACCAAGAGCAACGTACAAAATGAGAGAGAGAGAGAGAGAGAGAGAGAGAGAGAGAGAGACCCTATAGATTATTCGCCTCTTTCCAAAAGTTGTTGATGATAAGAAGAGCAAGGTGCAAAATGAGAGAGAGAGAGAGAGAGAGAGAGAGAGAGAGAGAGATTATTTGCATCTTTCCAAAAGTTGTTGATGATAAGAAGAGCAAGGTGCAAAATGAGAGAGA
>NC_090726.1:196866880-196881880 GCF_036898095.1 Palaemon carinicauda
TTAGAATTATGAAAATATCGAGTTAAGTATTATAATGAAATATGATAAACTTATCAATTGGATTGACTACCGCAACTCCATCTACCACAATTTACCAAAAGTGCAACTTAATTACAAAACATAATAAACAGACGAGCAAGACTGATAAAAGTTGTTCCACACCCAGAAAGGATCACTTCTATACTAATTGCATTAAAATGGCATCATATTAAAGCAAGAATAGGGTTTAAAATATATACTATAACCCATGAAGTTATCAGAACCGGACGTCCAAAATATCTAAGAGAATTGCTAACACGAGATTAGTTACAGATGGTTCAAATTAGATATACGTCTACTGTAGGTTCTAGACCTTTTAAATATGCAGCCCCAAGACTATGCGATAAGATCCCACCAGACATCTGGAAGATTGTAGATATCAGAAGAAACTGAAGACATTCTTATTTTCTAAGTCCTTCGATAATGTTAATTTGACAATAAACATGCAATGTGCTGTGTGAAAGGCTAAATGCCCGGAAATGTATTCAATTAACTGAATAATATGGTCCTGTAGAGAGTATGGTTCCTCTGGAGCATAGGACCAGAAAAAAAGCAGCCCTTAAAGTAAAGTAAATACGATTACAGCAAAAATTACATTTAAAAAAAATTCAAATTAAGCATTATAAAAAATCACATACTGAGAACAATAAATTATATAAAAAACCTCACCCCACTACCAAAAACATCATCAATAATAATAATAATAATAATAATAATAATAAAAGAAAGATCCATTTGTGTTAAATCTAAGCACAGCATAAACAATAGCCTTCCAAACAAAACTTCCACAAAGTTTGTCATGCTGCTCCAATAAAAAAAAAAAGAAAAAAAAAGAAGAAGAAGAAGAAGAAGAAGAAGAAGAAGAAGGAAGAAGAAGAAGAAGAAGAAGAAGAAGAAGAAGAAGAAGAAGAAGAAGAAGAAGAAGAAGACGACGACGACTCGAACATTCATCATGGAAAGAATTAGCTTTGAAGTCTCATGACTTTGAATCTGAAGATGAAAACTTAGATGTTTTTATGTTGAACAGGATTACAAAAGTCCTTTTATAGTTTATATATCAAATATCTATTTCATTGGTGTTAATGTTTTTATGATAATTCATTTTAATTTTTCATTATTTTTTATATCGTTCATCTATTTCATTATTTCCTTTCTCACTGGGCTATTTTTCCTTGTTGGAGACCTTAGGCTTAGAGCATCTTGCTTTTCCAAATTGGGTTGTAGCTTGGCTAGTAGTAGTAGTAATTAAATGTTCCAACATCGGTTGTGGTGGCCGATGTGGTAACGTTCCTGACTGGTGAACTCCAGACTGGGATTAAAGTCCCGCTCAAACTCGTTACTTTCTTTGATCGCTGCAACCTCACCATCCTTGTGAGCTAAGGATGAGGGGTTTTAGGGAGCCTCTAGGTTTATCTGCCGAGTCATCAGCAGCCACTGCTTGGCCCTCCTTGGTCCTAGCTTGGGTGAAGAGGGGGCTTGGGCGCTGATTGTATGTATATATAGTCAGTCTCTAGGACATTGTCCTACTCGATAGGGCAATTTCACTGTCTCTTGGCTCTCCCATTCATGAGCGGCCTTTAAAACCTAAACCTTTAAAGAAGGAATTGCTTTCGCATTTGAACCACAAAGATTAAAAAATTCAATCCGGAATGACTTATCTAGAAAGATAACCTTGGTCTTAAACAGGAGGAAATGTCACATGTGACAGATACATATACCACGTCATTTTCCATGAGCTTTGCCCTTTCATGAACTTCAGTCAGAAGTTTCGAAACTTCGTATCTTCAAAGCCTCGGGAGATTTAAGACATCACCGAGATCTTCTCGAAAAAAAATAAAAAATAGCGAGATTAATATTCATGAGCTTGAGTAGTGACTTAGCCTTTGTACCATACTCTTCCACTGTCTTGGGTTAGAGTTCTCTAGCTCGAGGGTACACTCAGGCACACTATTCTATCTATTTCTGTATTTCCTTTCCTCAATGGAGTATTTTCCCTGTTGGAACCCTTGTTCTTATATTATTCCGCTTTTCCAACTAGAATTGTAGCTTAGTTAATAATAATAACAACAATAATAATAATAATAATAATAATAATAATAATAATAATAATAATAATAATAATAATAATAATAATAATAAAAATTATTATTTTTTTGAGCATGTTGGTATTTATTCTTTAATTTTCCAAGTAGGGTTGCAGCTTGGTTGGTAATAATAATAATAATAATAATAATAATAATAATAATAATAATAATAATAATAATAATAATAATAATAATAATAATTTTTCTTTGAGCATGTTGACATGAGTCTCGGAGATTAATCTATTCTTTATTTTCCAATTAGGGTTGCAGCTTGGTTGGTAATAATAATAATAAAAATAATAACAATAATAATAATAATAATAATAATAATAATAATAATAATAATAATAATAATAATAACAACAACAATAATAATAATAATAATAATATAAATACGCGGAAATAGGGAGCTATTATTCATTTCTACTAAATGAACCTTCATTTATCGTTCAACATATGTAAGAACAAATGGAAATGACTGATATTCTAATTCGTTTTACTGCTGGTCTATTAATGGCAGGAATCCTATTCATAATAACAAACAATAAGTTCAACAATGAAAATAAGAAAAAACGATAGCAGCATGATTCTCAGCAAAAATTCTTCTTAAGAATAAATTTTCCCCTTATAAGGTATTATCTGATTTTTTTAATCTCACAATGAGTATTTTTATAGTTTTTAGAATCCTACAATTAGTATTCTTTTAGATGCCCAAATCTAGTATTATTTTATAAAATCCCACAAAGAGTATTTTTATTTTCTTAGAATACCACAATTGGTATTTTTTTCTCTATAGAAGCTCAAATTGAGTATTACTTTTCATAATCCCACAATGAGTATTTCTCTACTTTTTTAGAATCCCAAAATTAGTAATTTTTTCGCTTTTTGAAGCCCAAAATTAGTATTTTTCTATTTTTTTAAAATACCACAATCAGTATTGTTTTGTTTTTTAAAGCCCACAATGAGAACCAGTTCTTACAATACCACAATAGGTATTTTTCTATTATTTCAGAATACCACAATAAGGTATTTTTTATTCTTTTTGAAGCCCACATTGAGTATTTTTCTATTATTTCAGAATACTACAATTGGTAATTTTTTCTTTTTATAAGCCCACAATGAATATTATTTCTTAGAATCCCACAATGAGTATTTTTCAATTTTTTAAAAATATCACAATTAGATTTTTTTTCCTTTTTTAGAAGCCCACAATGAGTATTATATTTTAGAATCCCACAATGAGTAGTGTGTGTGTATGTATGTATGTATGTATGTATGTATGTATGTATGTATGTATATATATATATATATATATATATATATATATATATTATATATATATATGTATATATGTATATATGTATATATATACTGTATATATATGTATGTATATGTATATGTGTATATATATATATATATATATATATATATATATATATATATATATATATATATATATATATATATATATCAAGAATCCCACAACGAATATCATATGTTTTCCCAAAACGCACAACACGTCCTTACTTCACCAATTTCTATTTGCATTCCACTTGGACCTGTTCTCTCACCTGTACTATTTTTCATTAATGTTCACCATCAATTTATCTCGCTGATGGACGGCCAGGGGCGTCCTGGAATTCTCCCTTCCATATCATTTCTCTATTTCCCGACCATCATCTGCCCTAAACGACCGGCCTCGAAATCTTGATAAGCCAAAGCATGTGTTTATTATTATTATTATAATTATAATGATAATTATTATCTTTATTATCAATTATTACAATTATTATTAATTATTATTACAATTATTATTAATTATTATCATTATTATTAATTATTATTATTATCAATTATTATTAATATAGTAATTATTATTATTATTATTATTATTATTATCATTATTATTGTTATTATTATTATTACTAACCTATAACTCTAGTTGGAAAAGCAGGATGCTACAAGCCCAAGGGCTCCAACACAGAAAAATATCTACAAAAGAAGTAACGAACAATTAAAATGTTTTAAGAACAGTAACAACATTAAAATAAACCTGTTCAACATGAAAACATTCGCTGCAAGTTTAGAATGCTTATTACTTGGCAAGGATTAATACACCGATGGAACTGTTCCTAAATATATCTGTCTATCTCTCGTTTAAAAATTCGGTTTCTTTTTTCTTTGTATTATGTATATGTGTATGTATGTATGTGTATATATATATATATATATATATATATATATATATATATATATATATATATATATATGTATGTATATATATATATATATATATATAAATATATATATATATATATATATATATATATATATATATGTATAATATATATATATATATATATATATATATATATATATATATATATATATATACATACATAATGTTCAGATATCTTTACACCTACTATAAATATATGAAGTTTGGACAAATACTAACAGGATTTTAGTTTCTCTTTTGTTGTCTATAAAATAAGAAGTTTTAAAGAGAAGTAATTTTTTTCTATACACAACCAACCTCTCACGTATTTTTTCTTCCGCCTTCAAATATCTCTTTTTTGGGCTCCAGATATATGGATATGAAAAAAAAAAATGTTATCTCACTAAAGACTAAACTTCCCTTAGAACTAGATTGGCAAACTTTTAGTCTTTCCTCTAATTTAGTTGCTCCTAAAGTCTCTTTTATAAACATTAGAATTTTTTACCTACGATAAAATCTTCTATTTAGTTTTCCCCTGTTGCAGCCCCTGGGCTTATGGCATCTTGCTTTTCCAAATAGGGTTGCAGTTTATCTAGTAATAATAATAATAATAATAATACAAATATTAATAATAACAATTAATATAATAAAAATATTAATAATAACAGCAATACTAATACCTATAACAATAACAATAATAATAACCACAATAATAATAATAATAATAATAATAATAATAATAATAATAATAATAATAACAATATTATTAATAACAATAACGAAAATAATAAAATAATAACAACAATATTAATACTAATACTAATAACAATAACAATAATAATAACAACCACAATAATAATAACAACCACAATAATAATAATAGCCAATTTCATGTCTTCTTGTTAATAGCTGAGGTAGATAAGGACACTAAAAAACCACCGAATTGGTGTCTCGAATTAGAAATCCAAAAAAATGTATTATAGTAAGGTATATTCATTTCTGATTGCCTTAAATATCTCAAGACTCTACGTGTTCATAAAACACTCACAATGAACTTATCCACCATATTAAATATCTAATCCAAAAATACTCAAGTCATATATTCATTTGAACATAAATGAATATCTTCATTTCAAGGCGAATTCTGACAGTTATCTGACGTCTTTTACTAAAAGCATTTTTGCTGACAAACTTTTCATTCTTTCATAGATAGTTTTCCCCAACTTTTAAAAATTTCAATCGTTAAATTCTGTCTGAGAAGAAAGATTGGATCTAGAGTTTCACTAACTTGAAGGAAATTGTCGGCATCTTAAAATGTACCCACTTTTGTGTAAATTTATCCACTTTTATGCAGATTTATCCTTTTTTGAGTATATGTATCCATTTTCGTGTAGATGTATCCACTTTCCTACAAATGTATCCACATCCACTTTAGTGTAGATGTATCCACTTTCCTACAAATGTATCCACATCCACTTTAGTGTAGATGTATCCACTTTAGTGTAGATGAATCCATTTTCGTGTAGATGTATCCACTTTTGTGTAAATGTATCCACTTTAGTGAAGATGTATCCACTTTTGCGCAATGGTTTTATGCCTAATAATAATATTGGAAATCTCTAGATCAAAATAAGACTATTAAGACTATGGAGATGACAAATGCTATATATCTTTCCTAATATGACTATGCCTAAAATGGGGAATACTGCCCTTCATATTTGTTTTACACTTTTTTTTTTAAGACTGGCGGATTCCAGACATCTTAACAATCTTGTAAACCCGTAATACGATCTTACAACACTTTTTAAAGCTAAAACTTTCTTTTACTGTAAACACACCCTTTCATTTACGTAAAATTATAAAATCTAAATAAAATAAAAATATGAGTCAAAGGGGGAAACAATGCAAGATATATGGGGAAAACATTACTTTTTATGCCTGGAAATCTTCAAAGTTTTAAAGTTTTAAAGTTTGCCCATGAATGGCAGAATCAAGGGACAGTAACATTCCCCTATCAAGCAGGACAATGCCCTAGAGACTGACCATATATACGATCAGCGTCCAAGCCCATCGCCAACCAAGCTAGGACCGAGGAGGAACAGGCAATGGGTGATGATGATTCAGCAGACAGACCTATAGGCTCCCCAAAAATCCCTATTCTTAGCTCATAAGGATGGTGAGGTTGCAACGACCAAAAGGAACTAACGAGTTTGAGCGGGACTCAAACCCCAGTCAGGGACGTTACCACATAGGACACCTTAATGTGATACCACAACGTGATATAATTAATTATAATCACTTTAGCATTTCTATTTTATTATATAATTGTTATTTAAATAGAAGATAAAAGATACCAGCACGATATGACATTTGGGAATTGAATTTCCCGAGGAAATCTATATATTGCACCAAGTTCATTCCCAGAGAGAGACCGAGTAATGAAGTTTTAAAATAAATGGTTTTGGTATTAATGACCCAGCGCCATGAAGAAAACCATTTACTAAAACTCTCTCTCTCTCTCTCTCTCTCTCTCTCTCTCTCTCTCTCTCTCTCTCTCTCTCTCTCTCTCTCTCTCTCTCTCTCATTTCACATAAAAAAATGAATATGGAATATATTTTTTCTTTTACAAATTTTAAAATCAGAAAATTTCCAATTCCGAATTTCATTATACATATATCATTCCTCCTTCCACCCCGAAACTCAAAAAAAAAAGTAAATAAATAAATAAATAAATTAACCAAACAAAAAAAAATCATTAAAAAAAAAAATCATGAACTGAATAAAACCTTCACAACCTTTCCTGACGGGCGGCCCCAGGTGGTTACCCTTTTTGACCAAACAGAATGGAGCTAACTGCCCTTTTATGGACGGTAATTAACGATTAAAGGTTAAAAATAGCAGCTAATGAAAGGTTAATCACCCCGTCCCAGTTGACAATGGCCCAACGATGAAAGAGCAACATGTCATGATCGAAAAATAATTGCTTCGGCATTTTTAAAGCAAATGTACGTGCACACTTACAAAACATTTTGCAGTTTTTTTCTGAATACATCATTATTAACGTGAAGAACTTAGCAATAAGTCTCAATGTTAAACTAGAAGGGGTAGGCCTACTCAGTAGAGCGCAGACCTCCTCACCCGCAGCTTTTTTCTCGACCTTGACCTTTGACCTTAACATGTATTAATTAGCGCGATTTTTCATACACTCGAATATGAACCAAGTTTAAAGTCTCCATGAGAACGATGTCCAAACGGATGGCTGATTACGTGAACTGGACATTTTGGTTGACCGTGACATTGACCTCCCAAAATTTGATAGTTTCCAGCTTTTTACATAACAGTTAATCCCTACAAGTTTCATTACGATTAAAATTGTGGCCCGGAAGCTATTCACAAGCAAACAAATACACACACACACAAAAAAGTGGGTAAAACATAAATCTCCTTCAAACTTCGTTGGCGGAGGTAGTAATATAGTCACAATTGCAATCTTTATTAATAAATAAACCCTTCGAAGCTTTCAAACTCCCTCGGAGTGGCCATGAATATGTAAAATTCAATCATCAGATGCAAAACTCCTTCCCTCTTTGCTTCCCAGTGTAATTTGATTTGCCTGGCCCTCATTGGTCCTAGCTTGGGTGGAGAGGGCGCTTGGGCGCTGATCATATGTATATATGGTCAGTCTCTAGGACATTGTACTGCTCGATAGGGCAATGTCACTGTCCCTTGCCCTTGCCATTCATAAGCGGCATTTAAACCTATAAACCAGCATTATATGTTATTCATTTGCAGTGTTTCATTCCCTTATAATACTTAACTTCCCTTGTCCCATCTGGGTTTCAATAACCTACTCTTCAAAACCAATTTTATTTGTAAACGAAGACTAAACGAAATAATCTGATGTGTTTAGTTTTTTTTTTTTTTGGTATTACATATACATAATATACTGGAATATGTATTTTGTGGGAATTCATTATTATTATTATTATTATTATAAGCTCTAACAGGGAAAATAGCCCAGTGAGGAAAGGAAATTAGGAAATGTGTCTAAGAAACCCTCATAATAATAATAATAATAATAATAATAATAATAATTACAACAACAATAATAACAATAACAATAATAATAACAATAATAATATTAACATTAATAATAATAACAATAATAATAATAACAATAATAATAATAATAATAATAATAATAGTTACCTTATCGATAATAAGAACATACTATTATGTTCTTAATCCCATCTAACAATTCCCCGCAGCTGGTTCTCAGCATCTATAAAAATATATCTTTTCTTACTGGGAACTCAGCCATCAGATCCTGCTATAAAACGAAGCTCTAAAAATCTACAAAAGAAATGAGACAATTCTTCAGGATATATATCCCTCTTTCCGGCACATAATGGCCACCGAGCTTAGATTAACATGCTGGTCTTAGTGAAACTATAAGAACGTGCCAATGAGATGAAAAGCAACATCCGGAATTTCTTGTCTTTAGGCTTAGGTCTGGACTAAAAGCCTAGAGTTCCTATATATATATATATATATATATATATATATATATATATATATATATATATATATATATATATATATATACACACGAGTATATATTATATATACATATATAAATATATGCATATATATTTATATATATACACACGAGTATATTATATATATGTATATATATATATATATATATATATATATATATATATATATATATATATATATATATATATATATATACACACACACACGAGTATATATATTATATATATATATATATATATATATATATATATATATATATATACATACATATATATATATATATATATATATATATATATATATATATATATATATTTCATATGTAAAAATAAACGATAACCTTATATCACAAGAGATAAAATCTATTCACACTATTTCAATTTATTTTCTTACCTTATCTTTATAAATGGATAAAGTGGCGAATAATACGGAATTCAAAAACGATGATCACAACTTACCTGAAAAAAGAAAGGAGAAGAATTTTAATATAATACACAATAAATAAAAAAATTATAATATTAGCTTCTCATTTCAGAAAAAGAGGAATTTAATTTCAACTACAGAATATAGTATCATATTTCTCATAGAAACACGATTTGGAATATGATGTACAATCAGTTCAAAAAATATCAGTGCACTTTATGATCGACCATTTCGAAATGATTCGTTCGTCCTGTCATTTTTTGGGTATGATGGTTGAAAGATATTTTTTTTCCCAATATTTATCGTCACTGGTCTCAAAATGTTTAACACAAAACATGCACCGATAGTTTTTGTAGCGAGTGTACCACTAAAAACACACACTTCACGTATGATTATTAAAGGGATGGACATTTACCACCAGTGTAATAATGTATGAACCTGATTACATATAGAAAAGGATTAAAAGTATATTTATTTGATAAAATAGATGCACTGTATATGTATCCCATTAACCTTTCGTCTATTTTTGCTTTCGCTGAAAGATCTTAGTCCCCTTTATAAGACATATGGAACTTTTAACGAGAAATACCTCCAATTAATCCCAGAGAATATAGCCTATTCCCCTATTTATTCCATCTGTCAAAAAAAAAAAAAAAAAAAAAAAAAAAAAAAAAAAAAAAAAAAAAAAAAAAAAAAAAAAACTGGAGCAAAATAATTATAAAACATATATATGCAAAAGTATCTTTTTATTTACCAGGACCCATGCCGAGAAAAATTGACTAAGATATCTAACTGGTTTTGCGATAAGTTTCACGTTCAATCAATTGTTTTCTGGTCAGCCTTCAAGTGTAAATACTGTGACGGGCCCGAGTAGGTTGTGACTCAAAAGCAGGATGAAAGCAACTAAGTAACTTTATTACAGAACATCGGCTTATATATTAATTGCGGGCAAAAAGGCCATAACATATAACAGGCTGTTTCCTGTTCAACCAACAACGGTTCCTGTTAACAGTTAACAGTGAGAAAAACAGACATGTTTATTCAGGTCCCTATCAGTGCGAGGGGAGAGCGAAGATACAAAGGAGGCTATATATACAAAAAAGAGAAATGTCGTTACTATGTACGATCGTGTGACACAAGGTTGGTGCAGAACAATATGCGTTCCATCTTTAACATACGGAGAACTAAACAAATAGCTAATATTATTTAGAAATTTTATTTTACGAAAAACCAGGCATTAGTCTCATATTTCAATTACTGTCCGGAACTATTTCACAAAATTATTCAAAACTTTTAATTCAATCGACATGGCTAAAAGAAGGCGGTTTAAGATGAGAGAGAGAGAGAGAGAGAGAGAGAGAGAGAGAGAGAGAGAGAGAGAGAGAGAGAGAGAGAGAGCCAACTTCACAACCAGATTAAATGAAAAGAAAAATCCAACTGTATTATAAGGAGAAACGTGGTGGTGATGTTCGTATTAAGACTGACGTTGGCCAGAGCACCATCAATTGAACCTTGCGGAAAGGTTACAAAGTGAAGCTGTTCTCCCCTGACATTCAGAGGTGGAAATTGACTTACAAATATGACACCTATGCGAATAAAATCAAATCAAAGCATTGAACGAAGCCGTATCCTCCCCTATATAATAAAGAGCATGTGTCTGACGATTTATACTGCAATGAAAGCTAAATATTTTGATTGATGTGCACACACATGCACACGTACCCCAATCTCACCAAGGTATGGCTACTCCCTCTCCACCCTACCCGAGCGATGGAGAGAGATAAGCGTGCCGAATAGAACTATACATATATACATATATATATTCATATATATATCTATCTATCTATCTATATATATATATATATATATATATATATATATATATATATATATATATATATATATATATATATATATATATAGCCAACCAATTACTCTTAATAATATGGGGAAAATATTTTTCTCCTGTCACGCTGACAAGCATATGACTACTCGGTCTCTCCCCGTCGCCGGAGTAGAGGAGAGAGGGAGTAGCCATACCCTAGTAAGAAGGGAGTACCACGAGAGGTACACTCGGAAACCACAATCTCCCACAATTTGCCAAACCAGAGGGTTATAGTTAGGAAATGGGGAATGGGTGGGATAGGTTGAATGTGAGTATGCGTGTGTGTGTGTGTATAAGCTATCTATTTAGATATTTAGCCATTATTTTTGACAGGTCGCGTACACTTGTATCTGCATGTTGTCGAGACCGCTGAAGGACCTTGTTCGTTTGATTTGATGCAAGTAAATCGTTCCTCAAGTAATGTCCTCCAGATGCTTTTCATTTCAATCCAATTTATTACATTACAGTTATACCTTTGTTGTTATCATCATTATTACTATTACAATCATTATCATTGTTTCTATTGTATCTTATCACAAAAGTTTATAAATGGCAGAGGCAAGGGACAGTGACAGTCCCCTAAAGACAGACCATATATCCATATGATTAGCACCCAAGCTAGGACCGGGGAGGGCCAGGCAAAGGCTGTTGATAACTAACAGGCAGACCTATAAGTTCCCCCAAACCCTCTTTCCTAGCTTTCAAGGACAGTAAGATTGCAGACACTACCAGAAACTATCAAGCTTGAGCGGGTCTCAAACTCCGTCTAACAGACTGTCAAGCAGGAACGTTTCCAATCGGATATTATAACTTTATCATCATCACCATTGATATAAAATATTTATTAATAGTATGAAATACTCATCATTATCATTATTACTATCATTTCTATTTCCTTTCTCAGTGGGCTATTTTCCCTGTTGGAATCTGAGCTTATAGCATCCTGCTTTTCCAACTAGGGTTGTAGCTTAGCAAATAATAATAATAATAATAATAATAATAATGATAACAATAATAATTATAATAATAACAATAATAATGGTAATAATAATAATAATAATAATAATAATAATAATAATAATAATAATAATAATAATAATAATAAAGTGGATTTAGGCAGGGACGTTTCCAATCATCCATCGCAACCCCATCATCATCATCAATATTATCAAATATTTATCATTACCATTACTATTATTTATACCATCATATTTACTAAAGATACTTTACTATTCTCAATGCAGGACTTAATCAGCAAGGATGTCGATCAAAGAGTTGGCGACAGGATGAAAGGAAACAGACGAAGCAATTAGCTAATGGTGGTCCCTTCAGTAAACGGAAGCCAGACTACCAGCATTGTATCATAAAAACAATTAATATCAATCACGAATGATCATCACTTCTGGTATTAATTTTCTCATTGTTGCTTTATAAAATGTGGATTTTAACTTGATTCAATATTGAATAGTAAATATTACTTATTTATTTCAAATCTAATGATATTCAATACAGTAGTAATTCCTTCGGTATGTTTATAACTAGTGTATACGACCGGTCAAAATAACGGATAAATTTCTAGCATTCAAGATATATATGAGCGCATACATATTCAACCCATCTCACATCCTACCTCATTCCTACCTATAACACGCAAGTTTGGGCAATTTGTGGATGATTGTTGTATTCCGAGTGGTTGCCAGGTGTATATATATATATATATATATATATATATATATATATATATATATATATATATATATATATATATATATATATATACACACACATATATATATATATACATATATATACACATATATGTATGTATATATAATATAAATATATGCATATATATATATATATATATATATATATATATATATATATATATATATATATATATATATATACTTGCTATCTATTAAAGGGGAGATTAAGAGTTATTTTGTTGGATTAAATAACTAAACAACAATATTTTTCAACACTTATCAATGCTAAATAATAACAACAAAAAAAAAAATAATAATAATAATAATAATAATATTAATAATAATAATAATAATAATAATAATAATAATAATAATAATAATATTAATAACATGACTGTACTACTATGTCCCAAATATGTAAATAGTACCCAAATACTAAGTGTTTCAATAGGTGATTAAAAAAATGCATTTGAAGCCATTCTTTATACAGTATATAAAAAACCATTTTACGTCAATAAAAGTTGAAAAAAAATCAGGCTGAAAAATTCTATGCAGTGCAAAGGCCACCAGCAAGACCACGAAACAAAAAGGTCACCAGGTGTTCTATTGAAAGACTTGGCTTTTGATCGTATTCTTTGATGTGCCCAAAGGGGACAATGAATTTTTTTTAACACAAATAACAGGTAAACATCAACTGTTTTTTATTATATTTCATAGTTCCACTATTACGAACTGAATCATTAATAATATAAAGGACACAAAAATATAAACACAATCACACTCAAAATGAATGACTGAAAAATACAACGATATATTCTAGAATGAGAAAATTATTAAAAATATTTTCAACAGTCCTTCACAGAACAAGGTTTTATTATTATTATTATTATTATTATTATTATTATTATTATTATTATTATTATTATTATTACTAGCTAAGATACAACCCTGGTTGAAAAAGCAAAATAGCCCAGTGAGGAAAGGATACAAGGAAAAAATTAAGAACAGTATCAACTTTAAAATAAACCATTCCTATATAAACTAAGAAAACTTTAACAAAACAAAAGGCAGATAAATTCGACAGAATAGTGTGCCCGAGTGTACCCTCAAGCAAGAGAACCCTAATCCAAGACAATGGAAGACCATGGTACAGAGGCTATGTCACTACCAAGACTAGAGAACAATGGTTTGATTTTGGAGTGTCCTTCTCCTAGAAGAGCTGCTTACCATAGATAAAGGGTCTCTTTTACCATTAAAGAGAGGAAAGTACCCACTGAACAATTACAGTGCAGTAGTTAACCCCTTGGTGAAGAAGAATTGTTGGTAATCTTAAGTGTTGTCAGGTGTATGAGGACAGAGGAGAACGTGGAAAGCATAGGCCAGACTATTCGGTGTATGTGTAGGCAAAGGAAAAATGAACCGTAACTAGAGAGAAGGATCCAATGTAGTACTGTCTGGCTAGTCAAAAGACCCCATAACTCTCTAGCGGTAGTATCTCAACGGGTTGCTAGTGCCCTGCCAACCAACTACCTAAATGTTATAAATGTTACACACTACGCTGAACGATATCTCAACTACTACATTATAGTAGACAACGCTCACACGGCAGCCCTTTACAATAAAGAGCGAGGGTCTGGCTAATATATATATATATATATATATATATATATATATATATATATATATATATATATATATATATAGTTATATAATATATATATATATATATATATATATTATATATATATATATATATATATATATATATTTATATATATATATATATATATATATATATATGTGTGTGTGTGTGTGTGTTTGTGTGTGTGTTTGTGTGTGTGTGTGTGTGTGTAGTTCTTTTAGGTCGCTCTCAACTCTACCCGTCCTTCGGGTAGGAGAGAGAGTGAGAAGTTATACCCTGGTGAGAGGGAGGGTGCGTGTGGGCACATATCTAGAATTTTTGACGGGTCGCGTTAACAAGTTTAGAATAACAATAAACCCTTTGTTTTTCCCGAACAAGGAGAAAGCTGTAACAAACCATGAGTATAAATTCGTAGCCTCAAATAACACGTCAACGCCATT
>NC_090726.1:196893261-196900761 GCF_036898095.1 Palaemon carinicauda
CTTCCTGGTCTTAGCTTGAAGGAAAGGGGACTTGGGCACTGAGCATATGTGTATATGGTCAGTCTCTATGGCTCTGCCACTCAGGAATGACGTTCAAACCCTTAATGGAAAGTGTTTTTTTCGATATTTGCATGCTACTTGTAAAAAATTAATCCAATATCGTTTCCGAAGAGAAGCATTGCTTAAGCCATATGTTAAGAGTTTAAGGAACCCCACCCCCCCAAAAAAAAATATATATATATACTGTATATATATATATATATATATATATATACATATATATATATATTATATATATATATAAACATTTCTTGTTTTATTTTTACATCGAATAACTTTCACCAGAGTTGAATATACAATTCTTCTTAGTTATCTTACACCAAAGGAAGTCCCGAAACCTATCTACATGTGGACCCACACCCCCCCTTTCTTCCATCTTCTATTTCTTTCATCTTCTTTCTTCCATCTTCTTCTTTCTTTCATCTTCTTCTTTCTCTCATCTTCTTCTTTCTCTCATCTTCTTCTTTCTTTCATCTTCTTCTTTCTTTCATCTTCTTCTTTCTTCCATCTTCACTCGTTCTTCATCATCTTCTCCCTTCCATCTTCTTTCTTCCATCATCATCTCCCTTCCATCTCCTTCTCTCTTCCATTTTCTTCTCCCTTCCATCATCATCTCTCTCCCATCATCATCTCTCTCCCATCACCTTCTCTCTTCCGTCATCTTCTTTCTTCCATCTTCTTCTTTCTTCCATCTTCTTCTCTCCTTCCGTCTTCCGCCACCGATAAAATAGCGGCGCCATAAACAAAGATAAGACGACATCCATTTTCAGGCACCGATGGATTCATGTATCATATCTAAGCAACAGATATCACGGGGTCTTCATATAATGGTGGAAACGGATTTATCTATATATAGCATTTTTTAGGCAATAGAGAACAACAAATGCATTTAAGAATACCTACATAACAGAAGGCAAAACTTATTCACACAACGGGAAACTGTTATAGATTTAAGAGAGAGAGAGAGAGAGAGAGAGAGAGAGAGAGAGAGAGAGAGAGATCCGTGATATATACTTGCCCCTAAAAGTCAGATTCATGAATGTTATCTCTCTCTCTCTCTCTCTCTCTCTCTCTCTCTGACATAAATTTATACGAAAAGAGAGAGAGAGAGAGAGAGGAGAGAGAGAGAGAGAACATTTATGAATCTGACCTTTCGGGGCAATCATACACCCAGTCTCTCTGACAAATCTATACGAAAGAGAGAGAGAGAGAGAGAGGAGAGAGGAAGAGAGAGAGAGAGAGAGAGATACCATTTATGAATCTGACATTTAGGGGCAAGCATATACCAGTCTCTCTCTCTCTCTCTCTCTCTCTCTCTCTCTGACATAAATTTATACGAGAAAAAAAAGAGAGAGAGAGAGAGAAAGAGATAACATTTATGAATCTGACCTTTCGGGGAGAACATATACCACAGCTCTCCTCTCTCTCTCTCTCTCTCTCTCTCTCTCTCTCTCTTTTCCTCTTCAACACAGGCAGCATCGATCGTGGACTATCGTATTCATGCACGCTGTCTTGTAAACATGTCCGAGCAGAGCTGGAACCCTGGAGGAAACTGGAGATCTGGAGAGCTTCCTGACACCACTTGTATTCCAAATAAATTTTACTTTCCTTCCGAGTCCAGTTACCATCATCATCATCATCATCATCATCATCATCATCAGCAGCAGCAGCATTATTATTATTACTACTATTATTAATTATTATTATTTATTAATTATAATTATCATCATCATCATCATCATCATCATCATTATTATTATTATTATTTTTTTATTATTACTACTATTATTATTATTAATTAGTATTGTTTATTAATATTATTATTATTAATAATTATCATTATCATTATCGTTAATTATTAATTATATTATTATCATCATTATTATCATTATTTATTATTATTATTATTATTATTATTATTATTATTATAATTATTATCACTTGCTAAGCTACAACCATAGCTGGAAGAGCAAGATGCTACAAGCCCAAGGGCCAGAACAAGGCAAAATAGCCCAGTGAGGAAAGGACATAATGAAATAAATATACAATATGAGAAATAATTAACAATAAAATATTTAACAAACAGTAACAACATCAAAAAAGATATTTCATTTACAGAATATAAAAAGACTTTGTCAGCCTGCTCAACATAAAAAATTTGCTGCAATTTTGAACTTTCGACTTAAAAAAGTGTAAACACGCCGTTGCATTTTAATCTAATATATGTATGAACAATTGTTCATTATGTAGTTAATAAGGTTGATTCCGAGAAAAGGCATCTTCCAATAATTACACAGTGAATACAATATCTTATTTTATCGTTAAGAATATTACTGATAACGAAGACAACAAATGAAATACCAAATCCTACATCCTTTGTTATAAAACTAGAACTAAAAATCCTACAATAGCTGTTAAAAACCTTAGCAAACAATTGAAAATCCTACATCCTTTATTATTAAACTAGCAACTAAAAATCCTACATTAGCTGCTATAAAACTTGGCGCAAAAAAAAAAAAAAAAAAAAAAACCTACATTACCTGTTATAAAACTTAGCAAACAACTAAAAATTCAACTTCGTTAAACGGGACGGGGAACGATAGAGATAAAGTGAATAAAAAAAGACTTTTAAAAGTGAATAACTGTAGTTGAACGCTTTCCTATTGGTGTTATTCAAGAGAACTCATCCTTACCAGACCCTTTCACTTCCTTCCTGTTGCCCAAGTCCTCCTAATGTGGATTGATCCGAAGGACAACTTCAATAAAGTGAGTGAGTGAGTGAGTGAGTGAGTGAGTCTGTTTGTCTGTCTGTCTGTCAAGAGACTGATGTCTCGCCAGGTAAATCCTGAACTGCAGATTAGCAGTTAGGTTCCGACTTCTTTTAGGGCTTCTGTGGCATGGTTGGAAGCGACCTGGCCTTTCAATAGAAGGGGCTAGGGTTAGATCCCAAGTATGAGGTAGAAATTTATTTCTATTTGAGCAAGATATTGTGTTGATATCTATCCATATATATATATATATATATATACACACACACAAACATATATATCATTACAGAGGTGATAAGAATGCCACGACCAAGATGGTTTGGACATGTGTTGAGAATGGATGGCGGGGATGAAGTGCGGAGGGCCTGGGAGGAACCTATTACGGGGAGAAGATCAAGAGGGAGGCATACAATAACATGGCGAGATAAGATGAGAGATGATATAGAGAGAAGAGGTTTGGGGGAAGAGGATGCCTTTGATAGAAGGCATTGGAGAGGGTGCATCTGGCAACCGATCCCTTAATGCAAGTTTTCAGTATTAGCAACTTCCCCAACGAAGCCGAATATTCATGGTCAGGGAATGTAACCAGGAAATATTTTAACATAACCAGGTAAATATTTAGGTAACTAGTGAAAATATTTAATAACTAGGGAAAATGTTTATTTAACCCAGGAAAAGATTTTTGTAACTACGAAAAATATTCATGTAACCAGGGAAAATATTTTTGTAAGCAGGAAATATATTCATGTAACCAGGGAATATATTTATGCAACCAGGAAAAAATGCAATATAACCAAATAAATTCTTTATGTAACTCGAAAAATACTAATGTAATTAGAATACTAGTGTAGCCAGGTAAAACCCTCACAAATCCTTGAATACCCAAGAAAAATCTTTTTGTAATTAGGAAAAATCCTTATGAAACAAGGAAAAATCCTTCTGTAAACTGGGGGAAAAAAATTATAATTTAGAAAAAATCCTTATGTAACCAAGAAATTTTTTTTTATGCAAGAGTGAAAAATATATTTGTAACCATTAAAATCCTAACCTGGCCCCGAATAAATAGAGAAAAATGCAAAGGAAAAGTCAAATAAAAAGGAATGGCTCATATGCCTATTCATTTCAATTTGCATTATAAAAATAAAGACTACCTCGAGATCCAAGGAAGAATAAATTCATAAAAGTTTCGTATTTGCATACATCATCATCCACTTCAGAGAGAGAGAGAGAGAGAGAGAGAGAGAGAGAGAGAGAGAGATATTCTATAAATTTTCCTTATATAGTTTATATTTAACTACATACGAAATTTAACACATTCCTATATTATTCCCGGGATAATTAACAATACTAAAGAATCACATAAATTTACTGAATAAAAAAAATACTGAGTAGACGTCACTTAGGCCTAAGCCTCTTATAAACCCTAAATCAAATGATTCCATACTCTCGTCGCTCCCATCTTTCCAATTTACGAATCTCTCTCTCTCTCTCTCTCTCTCTCTCTCTCTCTTACATCTTTTATTCTTAACACACACGATCACGAACGTTTTTTTTCTTCTGTAGTATCTGTAGTAGTAAATTACTCTCTCTCTCTCTCTCTCTCTCTCTCTCTCTCTCTCTTCAACAATTTTTATTAACACCCGATCACAAACTTCTTATTCTTCTGTAATTCTGTGGTAGTAAATTAAATCTCTCTCTCTCTCTCTCTCTCTCTCTCTCTCTCTCTCTCTCTCGGAACATTTAATATTCTTAACACACAATCACGAGCTTTTTTCCTTCTGTAGTATGTAGTAGTAAATTACCCCCTCTCTCTCTCTCTCTCTCTCTCTCTCTCTCGTTGGAAGATTTTTTATTCTTAACACAAAATCACAAACTTCTTTTTTTTCTGTAGTTCTGTGGTATTAAATTAAATTCTCTCTCTCTCTCTCTCTCTCTCTCTCTCTCTCTCTCTCTCTCTCTCTCCACTTATTCATATAACTAACGACGATTATCCATTAGATTTGGCACGCTTCTCTCTTCGCCTTCTGTATAATAGCTATTGTTTGACTAGTAGAGTGGCTATTTATATACATGAACTTTTATGGTAATTAAATAAATGCTATACCTCTGCCTTTATTATTATTATTATTATTATTATTATTATTATTATTATTATTACTTGCTAGGCTACAACCCTATTTGGGAAAGCAGGATGCTATAAGCCAAGGGGCTCCAACAGGGAAAATAGCTCAGTGAGGAAAGGAAACTTAAGGAAAAATAAAATATTTTAAGAAGAGTAACATTAAATCAAATATCTCCTATATAAACTATAAAAAATTTAACAAAACAACAGGAAGAGAAATAAGATAGAATAGTGTGCCCGAGTGTACCCCCAAGCAAGAAAATTCTAACCCAAGAAAGTGTAAGACCTATGGCACTACCCCATACTAGAGAACAATGGTTTGAATTTGGAGTGTTCTTGTCCTAGAAGAGTTGCTTACCAAAGCTAGAGTGTCTCTTTTAGTGGGGATCTGCATATGCATTCTACAACAATCAAAATAAAACTTTAAAGCTACATAAAGTCAAAATAATAATTTATTTATTGTTCACGTTTTCTGTTGACTGTCAAGTTATTTGAAAGTAGTTTTAACACAATTATTTATACTAAAAGGGAGAATCAAGTGAATTTTTAAAGCTCTCTTTGTAATTGAAATATCAATATATTTTACGCAAAATTTAAAGCAAATTGGCTATTCAGTAATAATAATAATAATAATAATAATAATAATAATAATAATAATAATAATGGGTACTAAAAATTCACAGTTGATTATGTTGTATATTTAAAGTATGAGTTTCTAATTTCTAATATACATGCATTCATATATATATATATATATATATATATTATATATATATGTATATATACATATACTATATAATCGTTAAAACATGAACTTGAATATACACGTTAACAAGACTTTGATTTGAAAAAAAAAAAAAAAAAAAAAAAAAACCTGTGTGCATTACTTTAAATGTAATCCTACTAATATGGAACAACTTCCTTGGCGGAGGTAATAACAACAGATCAACTCTATCTACACCTACAGAAAAGGAAAATCTTTCTCTTAAAACAACTTACGACATATATCCCCATTCTCTTTCTGAGACGCTGAAGCCATCCCATCCAAAGCCATTTATACCCGGCTTTGATCCCAACTACATGAGAAAAGCCGGATGGTTAAACAATGAATACGAATTTAAACGAGGTCTCCTACCTATACTAAAGGACTTTCTTTTTGTATAAAGAACTCTGTGATCTGTTCTAGGTGGCGTTGATCACACACTGTTCAATTCTAAATCGGCCTTATTCGGTTGTAAAATGGACACTTTAGAAGATAGTGATATACGATGTTATTTTTCATTAACTTACAAGCTGTACTTTCTGAAGTACAGCTTGTAAGTTAATTTGTTGTTTGAGTCAATAATGAATATTAGTTGCTAATATATCAAAATCAAGGAAATTAACTAAATCCAAGAGGTTATTTTCCAAAATTTTATAAAAGATTTAAAAGAAATTAAATAACCCGTAGGTGAACCCAAAAGTTAAATGGAAGTAATAATGGAGTATCTAGCATACAATATACACACACGTATACATATGCCAGTATGCGTGTAGACATTTTTTCATATAATATATATATATATATATATATATATGAGAGAGAGAGAGAGAGAGAGAGAGAGAGAGAGAGAGAGATTCTCCATAATATTTTCATAATGCATTCATCGTTTCCACATCTCATAATCTTTATACAACAAAGTTTTTTTACACCATTTCTTCCAAGAAGTTAAAAAGGCCTCCACTCGACTCAAGAATATATTTTTTTTTTTCACATATAACGTTCTACGAAATCCACTTATCTTGAATTATTCTTTTGTTTTTTATTATACGTCAAGGGGATGGAGAGAAGGAATTTTAGGAGAGCCACTTGACTCCTGTTTCAGTTTTCTAAGAAAATATTTATTTTACAAACGACAAATTTGTTACACGAGAGGAAAATTCGGTGTCTTGAAAATTCTGTGGGTTGAAAATTCAGTGGGTTGAAAATTAAGTGGCTTGAAAAGTTTGTGACTTGAAAATTCATTGACTTGAAAATTCAATGACTTGAAAATTCAGTGGCTCAGAAATTCTGTGGCTTTAAAATTGTGGCTTGAAAATGCTGCGACTTTAGAGTTCAGTGTTGAAAATTCAGTGGCTTGAAAATTAAATGGCTTGAAAATTCAGTGGCTAGAACCTTCAGTGGCTTGAAAATTGAGCGGCTAGAAACTTCAGCGCTTGAAAATTTATTGGCTTGAAAATTCATTGACTTGAAATTTATTGGCTTGAAAATTCAGTGACTGGAAAAATCAGAGGCTAGAATATTCAGAGGCTTGAAAATTCAGTGACTTGAAAATTCAGTGACTTGAAGAATCAGAGACTTGAAAATTCAGAGGCTTGAAAATTTATTGGCTTGAAAATTCATTGACTTGAAAATTCATTGACTTGAAAATTTATTGGCTTGAAAATTCAGTGACTGGAAAAATCAGAGGCCAGAAAATTCAGAGGCTTGAAAATTCAGTGACTTGAAAATTCAGTGACTTGAAGAATCAGAGACTTGAAAATTCAGAGGCTTGAAAATTTATTGGCTTG
>NC_090726.1:196913485-196920985 GCF_036898095.1 Palaemon carinicauda
AGATAGTGGAAGACCATGGTACAGAGGCTATGGCACTACCCAAGACTAGAGAACAATGGTTTGATTTGGGAGTGTCCTTCTCCTAGAAGACGTGAAGGGGTGATATTACGGTCACCATTCCATAAAAGATAATAACAAAGTACGTTAAAAATTACGGTAGCCTGTATTTACTGAATTACGGCCGAGAACAGCATATTTTTTACGGAGAATTTACGATTAACAATACGTTTATATTTTTAACTACTTTTGACGGGAAACAATAATGCTGTCAACATGTTGCATTTATATTCTGAAATTAAAAATAGAATGAAACTAAATGAAGATTCGAGGCACTTTCTACACTCGATAAACACGTTTCATAAAGCGATACTGATTATTAATACTAAGATTACAAATAAAATAATAAAAAGGCAGTTCTCTATTCTCTATTATTTAGCAAAATAACTACTTGAAAATAATCACGTTTTCCATAATTTTAAAAGAGATATAATTTAGACATTGCGTTTTACTCTCCTTTTTCGTAGTCTTTTCTCTACAATCTATCACTTAATCATTCTCCCTTTCGTTCATTTCCTTCCACATATTAGTAGGACCACTTTCCATGAAAATTTCCAAACTATTTCCATGAAAATTTCCAATCTATTTCCATGAAAATTTCCAATCTATTTCCATGAAAATTTCCAATCTATTTCCATGAAAATTTCCAATCTATTTCCATGAAAATTTCCAAACTATTTCCATGAAAATTTCCAATATTTCCATGAAAATTTCCAACCTAGACATTTTATCATCGCTAACAATTTTCTCTATCTTAGGAAAAATGACTAACTAATTATAGTGATGCAAAAAACGCAGCATTAATCTAGAACAGATATTTTGAAGTAAATTATCTGCATAATTCGGTAAAAATTAATATAATTTTTGAGGAATAAATTATGAATACATTAACCAGCTTCAACTTGGTGCCGGTCCCAAGCCCGGGTAAATGGGGAGGGTTGGCGGCAGGAAAGGCATCCGGCCATGAACAATTAGCCAAAACCAATATGGCCAGTGAAGATTGTGAGAATAAAGATTAAGCCGTGGAAATTGAAAGAGGAAGAACTGAGTGGGAGGAGAGTGATGGAAATGGAGGTACAGGGAACGAGAAAGAGAGGGAGACCAAAGCGAAGGTGGATGGACTGTATCAAGGATGACCTTCGATCAAAGGGATTAACCGGTGATGAAGTGTGGAACAGAGGTAGATGGAGAACGCTGGCCAGAAACATCGACCCATTTAGAAGTGGGAAAAGATGCAGACAAAGAAGAAGAAGAAGAAGAAGAAAAACGGTTCAGGTCGAAGATTAATCTTTTTGTGACCCTTGTAATAAAGGATATGCTTTTATAAAAATGACAAAAATAAATAATTCACGGTAAATTGTTATTACCGTGAACATCAAACACCTATTTCTGATGTCGATAAATCTTATCAAACTTGAGATCACATTTGATATTCTTATAACAAACACTTCCGAGATATTTTACATCTTACACCTATTTCTGAATAGCTTATCTTTTACGTATATATAACTATACAATCTCATACAAGGTACGCAAATGAAAATTTTTTTTTAAAACAAATGAAGACTAGATATATATATATATATATATATATATATATATATATATATATATATATATAATAATAATAATAATAATAATAATAATAATAATAATAATAATAATAATAATAATAATTACATAGGTAAACGTGTATAAAAAAAACTAAAAAAGATCCAATTCTACATGAAATCTTTTGCGCACGTGACCATACAATTTTATACAATGTAAAAAAAAAATGCTCGCATAAGCTACCCGATGTTAAAACTGATTAAGGCTAAATATCAAAACCAAAAAAATAATAACATAAGTAAAACTTGTAGAAAAAAAAAAAAAAAAAAAAAAAAACTGAAAACCAATTCCAATCCTCCGAGCTGAAATACTCGACACGAAAAAAAAAAATTTTAGAAAGGTTTTCCCCGTTAACCCTTATAAAAGGTGGATAACACAGGCGCCAGTCTCCTTACAGCAGACGACACCAATTTAAATTCTATTTTTTTTTCATGGAAGGATAATTTCCTTATTCGTGGAAGGTCTCCAAGAAGATAGGAACAGTCGTAACTTTCCAGTAATCTCTTTGTCTCTTCTACAGTTATATCTATTTACGAATAAATGAGATTATTTTTTTTTCTTTTTCCACTTTCTTGTTCCAAGCTTGCAACTTAAGTGGACTTTCTTCAAAGCCTTGAATGCCTTCTTAGGCGAGGATAGAGAAAAAAACTTTTTAGGCAATTGAATGCTTCAAGGAAAAAAAAAGTCTTATTATTTTCTTTCAAAGCCTGAATACCTTCTTGGAGGAGGATGGAAACGAAACCTTTTAAGACAACAGCAAGCTACCAGGAAAGAGTCTTATTTTTTTCGCTTCAAGATATTGAATGCTACAAGGAAAAAAGATGACTTATTTTTTCGTTCCACAAAACAAGTTTATATTTCATTAATTCCTTTGAAATAAAGGCTTGCTTTCACAACACTATTTACATTTAAGAAACTACACCACAATGATCATTTCCCACATTACCAAACTATCAGCTTTCATGGAAAATTACATTGGATCTCCACCCCTACTTCCTTTCAAGTGTCTTTAAAGGTTTTTAAAGGTCACTCGTGAATGGCAGAGGCAAGGAACAGTGACACTGCCCAATCAAACAGGACAATGACCTAGAGACTAATCAGCGCCAAACAACTCCCCTCTCCACCCAAGCTAAGACCTAGGAGGGCCAGGCAATGACCGCTGATAACTCAGCAGATAGACCTACAGGCTCCCCCAAACCCCCATCCTTAACTCACAAGGATGATGAGGTGGCGACGATCGAAGAAACTAACGAGTTTGAGCAGGACTAGAACCCCAATCTGGCGTTCACCAGTCAGGGATGTTACCACATTGGCAAACACAATATGTGCAATGAGTCAGCTGTATTTCATGAAATGAGCAATGAGTCAAAACCATATTGTTGCAACAACGAAGGCTATAAATTTCATCTAATTAGAAGTTATGAGGATAATCTTATGCATCAGCTAACTTGCGAAAATATTTCAATCAAGAAACACAGTAGCTACACAGAGTTGAATTTTTTGTTGTTTGTAACTAAACAATATTGAATTTTCTGATGTTAGAAGCTACACGGATTAGAATTTTCTGATGATAGAAGCTACACAGATTTGAATTTTCTGATGATAGAAGCTACACAGATTAGAATTTTCTGATGATAGAAGCTACACAGATTAGAATTTTCTGATGATAGAAGCTACACAGATTAGAATTTTCTGATGATAGAAGCTACACGGATTAGAATTTTCTGATGATAGAAGCTACACAGATTTGAATTTTCTGATGATAGAAGCTACACAGATTAGAATTTTCTGATGATAGAAGCTACACAGATTAGAATTTTCTGATGATAGAAGCTACACAGATTTGAATTTTCTGATGATAGAAGCTACACAGATTAGAATTTTCTGATGATAGAAGCTACACAGATTAGAATTTTCTGATGATAGAAGCTACACAGATTAGAATTTTCTGACGATAGAAGCTACACTGATTAGAATTTTCTGACGATAGAAGCTACACAGATTTGAATTTTCTCTTGTTTGAAACTATACAGAATTAAATTTCCTGTTGTTGGAGGCTACACAGAGTTGAATTTTCTGGTGTTTGAAGCTACGCAGTCTTGAATTTTCTGTGTTTAAAGCTACACAAAGTTGAATTTTCTGGTGTTTGAATCTACCCAGTAGAATTTTCTGTGTTTGAAGCTACTAATAGTTAATATTCTGTTGTTTGAAACTAAACATAATTAAATTTCCTGTTATTTGAAGCTGCACAGAGTAAAATTTTCTGTGTTTGAAGCTACACAGTTTAATTAGGCCAAGACCATGCAAATCAGAATTCAAACAAAAGCACAAAAAACACAATCATTAGTAATTAAATATGGTAAATTTAGTAATGGACAAGATACGCCCTATTAGCAGTAAAAGAAAAAATAATTACACAAATCATCAGAATAATGAGTACGACCTTACATCCTAGGCAAGCTCTTCTAGGAGAAGGAGACTCCAAAATCAAACCATTGTTTTCTAGTCTTGGGCAGTGCCATAGCCTCTGTACCATGGTCTTCCACTGTCTTGGGGTAGAGTTCTCTTTCTTGAGGGTACACTTGGGCACACTATTCTATCTTATTTCTCTTCCTCTTGTTCTATTAAAGTTTTTATAGTTTATATATGAAAGATTTATTTTAATATTGCAACTATTCTTAAAATATTCTATTTTGTTAATTCATACTCTTGTAGTTTATTTCCTTATTTCCTTTCCTCACAGGGCTATTTTCCCTGTTGGAGCCCTTGGCCTTATAGCCTTATAGGGTTGCAGCTTAGCAAGTAATAATAATAATAATAATAATAATAATAATAATAATAATAATATGATACACTGAGAGCTGTGAGAAATATTGTGAATGTTGTATACTAGTAAAAAGAAGTGCTACCTAATCATGACATAAACCACACGATTTTTACAACAGTTCTGCAGGTGAACCAATGCCTACTGAAGTTCATAAATAAGAACTCTTATCCGTGTAAAAAAAAAATAAAAAAACGGTAATATACTGTAGCTACAGTGCCATGCAGGGATGTGTAGGAAAAAAAATGGGAACTGTGAGCGATATAAAATGCAAGACAAACTTAACAGGAATAACAAATATCAACAACACGAAAAAATGCAAAATGCGAGAAGAATAACTCAAACTACAGTGGAAACGTGCAAAAATTATGATAAAAAATAAATAAAATAAAAATCATATGCAAGATTAAGTTGACCAAGGTAAACAGACAATACATAATATGACATGACTAGAAAAATCCACATCAATAAGTGAAGCATATCTACTGTTTACTCACCAGCGTCTGGGACCTTGAGCATGACTAAGTGCCGATTACGTCACGACCATCGCTTCGGATACAGTGACGTCACTGGTACGTCACGGATATCTTAAATCCACTAACACGTCACTTGAACTTCCGCCAATCACTGGCTAATGCCATACTTTAACATGAATATTACACAAAAAGGCTATTTTATTTCCACTTCTTTTTCAGTAATTCTTAATCACTGCACTGAATTATTTTAGATATATTTTTTCTAGGTTCTAAATTCTTTTAAGAAATGTTAGAAAGTTAGGCTGCTGGGAAAGTAATGAGATTAGCATGGAAAGTTGTCATAGGTAATGTAAGTTTTGTATAAAATTTTGTATAGAAATGTATAGGCAAGTAAGTTTGCTTTAATGTATGATTATATCAGATTATGTATTTATACATTTACATGTACAGTATATATATATATATATAATTTACATATGTATTGAATATACATGTAAAAATGCATGTACACACAAATACATATATATATATACATACATACATATATATATATATATATATATATATATATATATATACATATATATATATATATATATATATATATATATATATATATATATATATATATATATATATATATATACTGTATATATATATATATATATATATATATATATAAAAATATATATATATACACATAATATATATTTATATATGCATACGTACATGTACATATACGTATATAGGCTATATATATATAAAAAAAATATCCCAAGAAACTGCTTCGAAAACACTTCGCACTTCAAATCCTCTAAAATCACCTCTCTTATTATGATAAAATAAATCCAAATAAACACGCACTTGAAGCAATGATGCCATGAAAGATAAGAATGATTACCTGATAACAGTGGATAAGAGAGCCCTACTCATAATCAGCTCTTAACTGTGCTTATCTCTGAAGCCATGTTATCAATGAGGTCGATCACTATTTGGGAGATCAGACTATCATACCTCGAGAGGTCTTTGTTATACAGTCGTTCCTCTTACCAGAGGGAGAACACTCCCCATCTGGGTAGAAGGTTGGCCAAAGCACCAGCCACCCGTTGAGATACTACCACTAGAGAGTTATTGGGTCCTTGGACTGACCAGGCAGTACTACATTGGATCCCTCTCTCTGGGAACGGCTCATTTCATCTTTGCCGACACCTACACAATAACCTGGCATATTCTTTACACATTCTCCTCTTTCCTCTTGGTAAGGGTAGAAGACTCTAGCTATGGTAAGCAGCTCTTCTAGAAGTAGGACACTACAAAATCAGACCATTGTTCTCTAGTCATGGGTAGTGCCATAGCCTTTGTACCCTAGTTAGCACTGAATTCTCTTGCTTGAGGATACATTCAGGCACACTATTTTATCTGTTTCCTTATTCACATTCCTCACTGGTCTATTTTCCCTGTTGGAGCCCCTGTGCTTATAGCATCCTGCTTTTCCAAATAGAGCTGTGGCTTAGCTAGTAATCTATCTATTCATTCTATCTAACAAGGCACTTCCCCCAATTTTTGGTGGTAGCCGACATCAAACAATTGAACAAAAGAGGACCTTTCCTCTCCCCACTCCTCCCTGCGTGTCGTAATAGGCGACTAAAAGGGACGGGACGAGGGGGCTGGGTACCCCTTCTCATGTATCTTATTCCTGTGAGATATCAAAGCTGTAGCTAGTATTATTAATAATAATAATAATAATAATAATAATAATAATAATAATAATAATAATAATAATAATACGCTAGGGTGAAATATACACAACTTCAAATGCGATTTGTCGGCGACAGTAATTTTTCAAAACTTGACCCATAATACGGAGTTACCAAACTAGCCGTATTTGGATTAACTCTAAATAGAAAATTTTCAAAAATACAAATATTCTCTACAAAGACTGAAGACAGAAAAAACAACCAACCGGGGAATTTTTTCCCGATAGTCGTCCACTTTGACCTAACTTTGAAAAGGTCTCAACCAGTCGCCGACGATAAAAGCCAGCCAAAGGAAGATATGATATTATCATTATTATTACTAGCTAAGCTAAAACCCTAGATGGAAAAGCAAGATGCTATAAGCCCAAGGGCTCCAAGAGGGAAAAGTAGCCCAGTGAGGAAAGGAAACAAGGAAAAATAAAATATTTTAAGAACACCACCACCAAAATAAGCATTTCTTATATAAACTATAAAAACTTTAACAAAACAAGAGGAAGAGAAACAAGAAAGAACAGCGTGCCCGAGTGTACCCTCAAGCAAGAGAACTCTAACCCAAGACAGTGGAAGACCATACAAACGGCATTTAGATATAATAGGTTAAAAGGTTCAAAAGCCTCTCATGAATGGCAAAGGCAAGAGACAGAGACATTGCCCTTTTGAGCAGGACAATCCCCAAGAGACTGACCATATACATATGATCACCGGCCAAACCCCATCTCCACCCAAGCTAGAACCAAGGAAAGCCAGGCAATAGCTGCTGATGACTCAGCATTTT
>NC_090726.1:196925985-196928485 GCF_036898095.1 Palaemon carinicauda
GGCCAGTAGCGGCGTGCCAAAGGGGTGTGCACTTTTTACACTGGATGCAAGTCCTGGTATCCGGCCAGTAGCAGCGTGCCGAAGGGGTGTGCACTTTTTACACTGGATGCAAGTCCTGTTATCCGGCCAATAGCGGCGTGCCGAAGGGGTGTGCACTTTTTACACTGGATGCAAGTCCTGGTATCCGGCCAGTAGAGGCGTGCCGAAGGGGTGTGCAGTTTTTACCCTGGATGCAAGTCCTGGTATCTGGCCAGTAAAGATATGCCGCAAGTGTGCAGTGGTGTACTGGATGTAAGTCCGGGTATATAACCTGTGTGTACATACGACATTGGCTGTAAGTCCTGGTATATAACACGTAAAGATATGCCGCAAGTGTGTATTTGTACATCAACACTGGATGTAACTCCTGGTATATAACACGTAAAGATATGTCGCATGTGTGTATTTGTACATACGACACTGGATGTAAGTCCTGGTATCTGGCCTGTAAAGATATGCCGCAAGTGTGCAGTTGTACATACGACATTGGATGTAAGTCCTGGTATCTGGCCTGTAAAGATATGCTGCAAGTGTGCAGTTGTACATACGACATTGGATGTAAGTCCTGGTATCTGGCCGGTAAAGATATGCCGCAAGTGTGCATTTGTACATTGGATGTAAGTCCTGGTATCTGACCTGTAAAGATATGCCGCAAGTGTGCAGTTGTACATTGGATGCAAGTCCTGGTATATAACCTGTGTGTACATACGGCATTGGATGTAAGTCCTGGTATATAACACGTAAAGATATGCCGCAAGTGTGTATTTGTACATACGACATTGGATGAAAGTCCTGGTATATAACACGTAAAGATATGTCGCATGTGTGTATTTGTACATACGACACTGGATGTAAGTCCTGGTATATAACACGTAAAGATAAGTCGCATGTGTGTATTTGTACATACGACACTGGATGTAAGTCCTGGTATATAACACGTAAAGATATGACGCATGTGCGTATTTGTACATACGACACTGGATGTAAGTCCTGGTATATAACACGTAAAGATATGACGCATATGTATATTTATACATACGACATTGGATGTAATTCACGGTATATAACACGTAAAGATATGACGCATATGTGTATTTGTACATACTATACTGGATGTAAGAAATGTGCCAAGTAGTAAAATAAACATGCACATCCAGGATAGCCATAGTTTTGACACAATGTCTTTGCTTTGGATCCAGAAAGGATAAGGATAATTTGGTAGGGAGGCCAAGGTTATCCTGGCAGGTATAAAGGTCATTCGTGAATGGAAGAGGCAAGGGACAGTGACAGTGCCCTAGAGACTGCCCATATATACATATCATTAGCATCCAAGGGTCCTCTCTATCAAGCTAGAACCAGGGAGGGCCAGACAATGGCAGCTGAAGCCCTATAGATTCCGATATATCACCCATCCCTAGCTCACAAGGATGGTGAGGTTGCAGACACTACAAGAAATATAGTGCTTGAGTGTCTCGAATCCCAGTCAAACAGACTATCAGGCAGGGGTGTTTCCCACAGGCTATCACATAAAATAATCACTAAGACTACTGTAATCATAGCTTGTATATAGTAAAGGTATGCCTCCATGACAGTGATAAATATTTATAAGAAATTATCCCTTGAAGATAATTACAAACCAGTATATAAAAGTAATGAAAACTCCTCGTGGGTTTAACAGGATTCACCATAAATGAGAAAACGTTATTCAGAAGCTTATATTTAAGGTTCCAACAGAACAGAGCAGGCTCGGTTTTTCACACAATGATAGGCCTAAATACAGGTCAGTACAAAAACCAATTATGTAGCAATTTTCATTTCCAAAAGATGAATGCCCAACTGACTAGAGGGAAAGAAAAACAAGAACAGAATATCTATCTATCTATCTACTCCCTCTCCCCCTACCCGAGGGACGGGGAGACAAAGTAGTATATATATATATATATATATATATATAGTGTATATATATAATGTATACAGATGTGTATATATATATATATGTATATATACGCTTATATATATTATGTTTGTGCATACATACATACATATTCAGAAAAAGAAAGAAGATACCATGAATAATCGTAAATGGAGATGTACAGAAAGAACAAAAACTGTTAGGGAGAAATAACTGCAAGATGGGCGGGATCGATACAGAGCTAGTCAGCCCACCACTCACTTGTTAAGAGTCCGGGACCTGCGCTTATGGGCGAATGGGCGGGATAGCCGTTTCACTGCGGGGGGAGTGGGTGTCTTACTACCAGTGGTCTTAATACGTAGTATCCTCGAGAAATCAAGTTTTGAATTACATTTGGTAGACTTTGGTGGTTATTAATTCTTGAATTATTATTATTATTATTATCATTATTATTATTATTATTGCTGTTGTTGTTGTTGTTTAAAAGCTACAACCCTATTTGTAAAAGCAGGATGCTATCAGCCAAGAGCCCCTAAAAGGGAAACTAGC
>NC_090726.1:196933485-196938485 GCF_036898095.1 Palaemon carinicauda
GTCTGGCGTTCACCAGTCAGGGACGTTACCACATCGCCCACCACAACCCTGGTGGGTGAAAGAAGATAATATGCCATTTCTACTGAGGCTTGACAATATTTAATAAAAGGTCAAGTATTTAATGAATGTAATTATCAAATAAATAGCAAGAGATATTAGTTGTTATACTTAATCGACAATCAAATTATTCTCATTGTCTATCAATTACAATACTGTAACTTACATAACCTATTACACTGTTATAAATTTGCATAAAAAAACCGGTAATTCCCGAGTAATAATTATTCCAGGATTTTTACCGTTTTAAAAACAGATCTATTGACGCAAAGGACTGATATTACGGTCACCATCCCGTAAAAGATAATAACAAAGTAAGGTAATAATACGGCCGTCTGTATTTTAGAAATACGGCTGGAGACAGGATATTTTTAAGGAGAAATTCCGATCAAAATTAGGGTTTTTTTTTTTTTTTTTTTTTTTAACATTAGGATAATATAAATGAATAAATAAAGGGAAAGGAGGTTTAAAAAATCTAGAAAACATAAAATAAAAACCAAATCTTGAAAGACAGGAAAAATAAAGGGAAAGGAGGTTTAAAAAATCTAGAAAACATAAAATAAAAACCAAATCTTGAAATACAGGAAAAATAAAGGGAAAGGAGGTTTAAAAAATCTTGAAAACAAAATAAAAACCAAATCTTGAAAGAGAGGAAAAAGACATTCTAATTTAAAGGTTTAACAATATAATAAAGAAAAAAAATGTATGAAATAATCAAATGAGAATAAACCAATAAAATAAACACAAAACTAAAAATAATCATGCAAATGCCTTTATTTATACCGTAAAAATACTTCAATAACAACAATAAAAACTAACAGCCCTACTCATTTTCAACATTTTAAGTACGCACTGTAAAAAAAAAAAAAAAAAAAAAAAAAAAAAAAAAACACTAATCTTAATCTGAAATTCCATGCAATAAGAAATAATGTTTTCAGCCGTATTTCAGTAAAATGTAGGCGACCGTAATTTTGCCCTACATTATTATTACCTTTTCCTAGCTGGTAACCGTAATCTTTTACGTCAATACATCCATTTTTAAAACGGTAAATATCTGAAAATATTTACGCCAGGATTTTTAACGTTTTGTACGGTAATTTTTTTTACAGTTAAGCCTTGTTCTGTTAGTAAAAAACTGCGTCTTTGTTGATCTAAAAAACTGTCTGCGTTATTGTTTGTTGGTCCACTGCCGTGGATCGCAAACAAGACGGGGAAGCTACCATATCACACATAATATACTGTATATATATATATATATATATATATACTGTATATATATATATATGTATATATATATATATATATATATATTATATACATATATATTATATACATATATATATATATATATATATATATATATACATACATATATATATTATATACATATATATGTGTGTATATATATATATATATATATATATATATATATATATACATATATATATATATATATATATACATATATATATATATCTCCCATATATAATAAAGAGCAAGTCTCTCTCTCTCTCTCTCTCTCTCTCTCTCTCTCTCTCTCTCTCTCTCTCTCTCTCTCTCTGTTATATCAATAAATAATAATGACAATACCCCAAGATGATAATTATTAATTACCTAACAATTGTATATATTCTGCACTGACTAATTATAGATCGAAGCTATTTCACGCTAAATTATTCAAAATCAAGTCTTGGAATACTATTCTCCTTTCCTGGACAGTCTTGAATATCTTACGAGCCTTAATTAGAAATGTACCCGAGCTTTTGGAATTAATCTAATTATCTATCGTCAGAAATTCCTAGAAACTGATTTTCCCTAACCTGAAGTTTCTTGTCTTAAGGTGGACCAAACCCTCGAAAATTTAATTTAACGCTTTTACGTTCGGTCTTTATTAGGCTGCTGAACATAGCAAAGCCTCGCATATTTCCTATTCACACGATCGAGCATACTAGACGGACAAATTCAAGAGATAGTATAACAATCAAAGATAAAACTTATCACCATCTTTCTGAGCGCAATTGTCATTGCTAACTAAATGGTTAATCAAACAGCTGAAAACTTCGAGTGATAACATATTAAAAATCCACAATTATATGCGTTATATACTTAAATTATCATTTGTTTGTTTTTACTTTTCATTTTAAACATTGTAAAACTTTTTTTTTATTCTTCAGCTAAAGAGGCCCTATGTAAAAAGAGCACAAGCTCCTGCTATTTCTAAATATGCAACGTAAATAGTTGTGGATTTTTAATACCCATAATGACCTTCATAGCTATAACAACTCGGAAAACAACAAGACAACAAAATGAATCAGTTAGTTGGTCGGTTTAAGTACTTCATTTCATAGACAGCATGACCTGTGTAAGTTTGTCGTAAACATACTCCAACCAGCATAGTTTATGATTTCGTTAACCGCGGATGATTTAGCATCATTAACTTGTTTGTAACAAACGAGTTCATTAAAAAAAAAAATAACTAATTCAATATCTGAGAGAGAGAGAGAGAGAGAGAGAGAGAGAGAGAGAGAGAGAGAGAGAGAGACTTGCTTTTTATTATACAGGGGAGGCTAGAGGGGCTTTTCCCGTTATATATTCATTTAGGTACCCAGAGAAGATAACAAACACAGAAAACAGAACAGAATATCAGTCTGTGACTGTGTACATACGTGAAAATACATCACTTATTCCAAAACGAAACGAGTAATGCATTATGCTAAAATAAGAAAGAAATTAATTAAAATTCTCCAAGGCACAACTCAACGGAAGAAGATTATCCATCGACGACTTCCAGATCCAAGTTTCTTTTTTCTTGTTAAAGCTCACGCAAAAAAAAAAAAAAAAAAAAAAAAAAAAAACCGCGAATTATTTACGTCGCCAACTTAGAAAACGAATCCACCACAGACCGAATTGAAATAATTAAATTCCTTTTCAAGAATTCTTTCATTTCCCACTGAATGGAGAATTTAATCACTTCTATTCATATTTTGTTTACTATGAAAATAAAAGCGTTCAAGCAAGAACACTCTTGAGTTGAATTGTGCATTAGGGTATGCATTAAAAAATATATTCATCTTGTAGTTTATTAATATCCTTGTTTCTTTTCCTCACTGGGCTATTTTTCCTTGCTGGAGCCCTTGTGCTTATAGCATCCCGCTTTTCCAACTAGCGTTGTAGCTTATTTGATAATAATAATAATAATAATAATAATAATAATAATAATAATAATAATAAAAATAATAATAATAACAACAATAATAAATAATAATAATAACAATAAATAATAATAAAAATAATAATAATAACAATAAAACCAATGATAATAAAACTAATAACAACAATAATAATAATAAAAAAATTAAATAATAATAATAATAATAATAACAATAAAGCTTACAGTGCAAAACGTGAGGTGCACTGATAGCAATACACCACTTCCTTCGCTTCCAGGATGTAGACAAAGTGCCCTACACGTCAAAATCCTACCGGATACTAACAAAGCCCACTTGAATTTTTAGAAGATAATAGTTCGTCTCATTTTAACTCCACGAATATACGTCTTTTCAAAAATAAGAAAACCACATTTTCTCAAAGATGAGGAAAGGAAAATAACAGAAAATAGAACATCTTACATTTTATAGTTTATATAGATATTTATTTTAAAGTTATTGCTGCTCAAAAATATTTTATTTTTTCTTGTTTCCTTTCCTCATTGGGCTATTTTTCCTGTTGGAGCCCCTGGACTTATAGCATCCTGCTTTTCCAACTAGGGTTGTAGCTTAGCAATTGATAATAATAATAATAATAATAATAATAATAATAATAATAATGCATATATTATATCTAGCTATCAGAAAATACATACTAACCTTGAGAGACCAATTGTTTATAAATGTTTTTATGTGATACAAGATTATTTAAAAACGACCAATCACCAATGAATGGTAAATCAATGATAATTCATCCTAGCAGTATTATTATTATCATTATCATTATTATTATTATTATTATTATTATTATTATTATTATTATTATTATTATTATTATTATGTGCTAAGCTACTATCCTAATTTGAAAAGCAGGATGCTATAAGCCCAGGGGCTCCAACAAGGAAAAAAGCCCAGTGAGTTAAGGAAAAAGGAAATAAGAGAAGTAATTAACAATTAAAATAAAATAATTTAAGAACAGTAACAACACTAAAATAAAGATTTCCAATATAAACTATAAAACCTGTAATAAAAGAAGAAGAAGAAAACTAAGACAGAATAGTGTGCCCGAGTGTACCCTCAAGCAAGAGAACTCATCTTCAATAGCTTCTAAATGATAAGGGGAAATTGTCGGCGTCGCATCTAATACCTCACTCATCACACTACCTATCTCATGCATAAATTCGCCTTTGGAAACTACTACAAGATACTCACTATAATATACAACACCCTAAAGGAAACATTCTTATCACTAACAATAATTTTAAAAATAAAGATGACTTAACTTCCTCAGAATCAGAAAGTCTACGGTACAAATTATCCCGACATCGCAATAAAAAAGAAAAAAAAAATTACCATTCAACATGAGCGATGAAAATCGTCTATGTTCTAACAAAAAACTAAGATTTAATCTTTTCGGTGTTTATTGAGAGAGAGAGAGAGAGAGAGAGAGAGAGAGAGAGAGAGAGAGAGAGAGAGATGTAATGAGTATGCGTACACAACAATAAAATCTTAAAAAACAAACTCAAATCATGATTTCCTCTAAGCTTCGCTGGCAAAGCTAGGAACTATACCATCCACTCAATCTATCAATAAAAAATGTCTTTATCCAAACAATTAAGGAGATTTTCAAAATTTTTTAAACAATAAAATTATCAACCATATATCTTCAAGAAAAATATAAAATCTATTTTCACAGTCTTTGGAAAAAAAACTATCTGCCTAAATAAACTGAATGTG
>NC_090726.1:196943485-196960985 GCF_036898095.1 Palaemon carinicauda
AAGGGGGGTAAAGGATTTGACGAGAAGAGACCTATGCTGAATATTACCTAGTTCATCGTATTAAAAATTGTGGTGGCCGATGTGATAACGTCCGTGACCGGTGAACGCCAAACTGGGGTTCAAATCCTGCTCAAACTCGTTAGATCCTTAGATCGCTGCAACCTCACCGTCCTTGTGAGCGAAGGAGCATATAGGTTTATATACTGAGTCATAAGCAGCCATTGCCTGGTCTTCTTTGGTCCTAACTTAGGTGGAGAGGAGTCTTGGGTGCTGATCATATATATATATATATATATATATATATATATATATATATATATATATATATATGGTCAGTCTCTAGGGCACTGTCCTGCTCTATAAGGCAATGTCACAGTCCCTTGCTTCTCCCAATCATGAGAGGCCTTCAAACCTATATAATCATCTTTTTTTTTTATTGTTTCTTGTAAGGATTTTGTACCACGTCCTCAAGTAAATCACTTGAGCAAGAGGAGAACAATGGTCTACCTAACCCCAGTCACATCGTGTAAAATATACTGATTAATTATGATTATTATTCGCTAAGCTACAACCCTAGTTGAAATAAGCAGGATGCTATAAGCCCAGGGGCTCCAACAGGGAAAATAGCTGATAGAAGAAAGGAAACAAGGAAAATACATCTTAAAAGCAGTATCAACATTAAAATAATTATTTCCTATATAAACTATAAATTTTTTTAACAAAACAAGAGGAAGAGAAATAAAACTGAATAGTGTGTCCGAGTGTACCCTCAAGCAAAAGACCTCTATCCCAAGACAGTGAAAGACCATAGTACATAGGCTATGGCAAAACCCAAAACTATCAAAATTTTGGAGGGTCTTTCTCCTAGAAGAGCTGATCTGACTTCCCACGAAAATCCTGGGCAAAATATGATATAACATAAACAGACATTGCATACGGTCATCAATAAAGCACGTTCTGAATGGAACGTCTGCCAAGACTTGAGCTGGTTTGTTTAGTGCTCCATTTACCTAACTTGGGTTAGAGTTCTCTTGCTTGAGGGTACACTCGGGCACACTATTCTATCTCATTTCTCTTCCTCTTGTGTTGTTGCAGTTTTTATAGTTCATATATGAAATATTTATTTTAATGTTATTTTTCTTAGAATATTTTGTTTTTCCTTGTTTCCTTTCCTAACTGGGCTATTTTCCCTGCTTCAGCCCCTGGGCTTATAGCATCCTGTTTTCCCAACTAGGGTTGTAGCTTAGCAAGTAATAATAATAATAATAATAATAATAATAATAATAATAATAATAATAATAATAATAATAATAATAATAAACAATATAACCAGCATTCTAAAGGTTCACTATCCCCATTATTTATATTCCCTTGCATAGTTAAAGAGATTAACCTGTCGAAAGCCTTGCCAAGTAGAAACAGACTGTGCTGATAACGGTGCCTGATTCTAGGATTCTGATTATCTAGTCTACTTAGTTGATCAGCTGTGGTGCTGTAGATCTATTTATATAGAGCAGCGTTGGTTTATTGGGAGATCATCATCATCGGCCATATTATTATTATTATTATGATTATTATTATTATTATGATTATTATTATTATTATTATTATTATTATTATTCCCTGGTTGGAAAAGCAGAATGCTATAGGCCCATGGGCTCCAACAGGGAAAATATCCCAGTGAGGAAAGGAAATAAGGAAACTAAAAGAAAATTGACATTATAAAATATTTTAAGAACAGTAACATTAAGTTATCTTTTTTCATGACGTTAATAACACACATACACTATATATATATATATATATATATATATATATATATATATATATATATATATATATATATATATAATATATATGTATGTATGTATATAAATAAATATATATATATATATATAGAGAGAGAGAGAGAGAGAGAGAGAGAGAGAGAGAGAGAGAGAGAGAGAGAGAGAGAGAGAGAGAGAGAGAGAGAATGCGGAATGAAAAAACTTACCCTACTTTAAATAATTTTAGTATATGAACATTTTAATCTTTGAGTCGTTTTAATCTAATTAATACATTCTAAAAGTTATCAGAAAATAGACTACTATGTAACTATGAAAAAAAAAAATTATTTCGTTTCAATGAAACACAAAGTTTGACAATGACTTTTCATGACATACAGCGATCAACTATCCATTAATAAAAAAAAAATACTATTTTATATCAGTTACAAAGTGTAGAATTGCTCTCTCTCTCTCTCTCTCTCTCTCTCTCTCTCTCTCTCTCTCTCTCTCTCTCTCTCTCTCTTTACGTACTGTCTACGCAAGTGTCTTACTGTTTATTATTGCATACTTATCATCTTGATAGTACGATGATTAATGGCTTGACTAGTCTTTAGTACTTCCCCCGGAAGTGAAGACCCAAAGATTCGAGTATGAAAAATTACGTTAATGATTAGTTATCTTTTTGCATACAAATTTTAAGATTTATCAAAGATCAGAAAAAAATTTCTATTTTCATAAATATTTGTGGAAAAAGTTGTTATTATTATTATTATTATTATTATCATTATTATTATTATTGCTTTCTAAGCTACAACCCTAGTTGGAAAAGCAGGATGCTATAAGCCCGGGAGCTCCAACAGGGAAAATAGCCCAGTGAGGAAAGGAAACAAGGGAAAATAAAATATTTTAAGAAGAGTAACAACATTAAAAAAAAAATATCTCCCATATAAACTATAAAAAACTCGAACAAAACAAGAGGAAGAGAAATAAGATAGAAAAGTGTGCCCGAGTGTACCCTCAAATAGATTTTTTTTTCTTAAGTTTTTATAGTTTATATTTGGAACATCTATTTTAATGTTGTTGCTCTTCTTAAAATATTTTAATTGTTAATTGCTTCTCTTGTAGTTTATTTATTCCCTTGTTCCCTTTCCTCACTGGGGTAATTTTCCCTATCGGAGCCCTTATAGGGCCATATAGAATCCCGCTTTTCCAACTAGGGTTGTAGCTTGGTTAATAATAATAATAATAATAATATTCAAGGTAATCCAATACTTGATTGGCAATCATCCCACGAGCGAAAGCTTCATTATGAAAATTCCAGTCTCTTGTTACATTTACTTTGAACCTCACTGACAGCAGACTGAACCTCACTGAAAGCAGACTGAACCTCCCCTCTTTATTGAGGGCAAATAAGCAATGGACCAGACTGAACATGTGTAGGGGGAATAAACCAGGTATGAGTCAACGAGACTTGGGCCAGAGAGGGCCTTCTTCGCCGACGTACAACTGGAGGAAAATCCTACAGTTGCATTAAGAGGTAAAAGCTGAGAGGCAGCTGCATTGAAAGGTAAAAGTTGAGAGGCAGCTGTATTAATAGGTAAAAGTTGAGAGGCAGCTGTATTAATAGGTAAAAGTTGAGAGGCAGCTGTATTAATAGGTAAAAGTTAAGAGGCAGCTGTATTAATAGGTAAAAGTTAAGAGGCAGCTGTATTAATAGGTAATAGTTGAGAGGCAGCTGCATTTAGAGATAAATGCATTAAAAAATAAAAGTTGAGAGGCAGCTGTATTAATAGGTAAAAGAGAGGCAGCTGCATCAAGAGGTAAATGCATTAAAAGGTAAAAGTTGAGAGGCAGCTGCATCAAGAGGTAAAAGCTGAGAGGCAGCTGCATCAAGAGGTAAATGCATTAAAAGGTAAAAGTTGAGAGGCAGCTGCATTAAGAGGTAAATGCATTAAAAGGTAAAAGTTGAGAGGCAGCTGCATCAAGAGATAAATGCATTTAAAAGTAAAAGTTGAGAGGCAGCTGCATTAAGAGGTAAATGCATTAAAAGGTAAAAATTGAGAGGCAGCTGCATCAAGAGGTAAATGCATTAAAAGGTAAAAGTTGAGAGGCAGCTGCCTTAAGAGGTAAATTCATTAAAAGGTAAAAGTTGAGAGGCAGCTGCATCAAGAGGTAAATGCATTAAAAGGTAAAAGTTGAGAGGCAGCTGCATTAAGAGGTAAATGCATTAAAAGGTAAAAGTTGAGAGGCAGCTGCATCAAGAGGTAAATGCATTAAAAGGTAAACGTTGAGAGGCAGCTGCATTAAGAGGTAAATGCATTAAAAGGTAAAAGTTGAGAGGCAGCTGTATTAATAGGTAAAAGAGAGGCAGCTGCATCAAGAGGTAAATGCATTAAAAGGTAAAAGTTGAGAGGCAGCTGCATCAAGAGGTAAAAGCTGAGAGGCAGCTGCATCAAGAGGTAAATGCATTAAAAGGTAAAAGTTGAGAGGCAGCTGCATTAAGAGGTAAATGCATTAAAAGGTAAAAGTTGAGAGGCAGCTGCATCAAGAGATAAATGCATTTAAAAGTAAAAGTTGAGAGGCAGCTGCATTAAGAGGTAAATGCATTAAAAGGTAAAAATTGAGAGGCAGCTGCATCAAGAGGTAAATGCATTAAAAGGTAAAAGTTGAGAGGCAGCTGCCTTAAGAGGTAAATTCATTAAAAGGTAAAAGTTGAGAGGCAGCTGCATCAAGAGGTAAATGCATTAAAAGGTAAAAGTTGAGAGGCAGCTGCATTAAGAGGTAAAAGCTGAGAGGCAGCTGCATCAAGAGGTAAATGCATTAAAAGGTAAAAGTTGAGAGGCAGCTACATTAAGAGGTATATGCATTAAAAGGTAAAAGTTGAGAGGCAGCTGCATTATGAGGTAAATGCATTAAAAGGTAAAAGTTGGGAGGCAGCTGCATTAAGAGGTAAAAGCTGAGAGGCAGCTGCATCAAGAGGTAAATGCATTAAAAGGTAAAAGTTGAGAGGCAGCTACATTAAGAGGTATATGCATTAAAAGGTAAAAGTTGAGAGGCAGCTGCATTATGAGGTAAATGCATAAAAAGGTAAACGTTGAGAGGCAGCTGCATCAAGAGGTAAATGCATATAAAGGTAAAAGTTGAGAGGCAGCTGCATTAAGAGGTAAAAGTTGCGAGGCAGCTGCATTAAGAGGTAAATGCATTAAAAAGTAAAAGTTGAGAGGCAGCTGCATCAAGAGGTAAATGCATTAAAAAGTAAAAGTTGAGAGGCAGCTGCATCAAGAGGTAAATGCATTAAAAAGTAAAAGTTGAGAGGCAGCTGCATCAAGAGGTAAATGCATTAAAAGGTAAAAGTTGAGAGGCAGCTGCATCAAGAGGTAAATGCATTAAAAGGTAAAAGTTGAGAGGCAGCTGCATCAAGAGGTAAATGCATTAAAAGGTAAAAGTTGAGAGGCAGCTGCATCAAGAGGTAAATGCATTAAAAGGTAAAAGTTGAGAGGCAGCTGCATTAAGTGGTAAATGCATTAAAAGGTAAAAGTTGAGAGGCAGCTGTATTAAAAGGTAAAAGTTGAGAGGCAGCTGCATTAAGAGGTAAATGCATTAAAAGGTAAAAGTTGAGAGGCAGCTGCATTAAGAGGTAAATGCATTAAAAGGTAAAAGTTGAGAGGCAGCTGTATTAAAAGGTAAAAGTTGAGAGGCAGCTGTATTAATATGTTAAAGTTGAGAGGCAGATGCATTAAGAGGTAAAAGCTGAGAGGCAGATGCACTAAGAGGTAAAAGCTGAGAGGCAGATGCATTAAGAGGTAAAAGCTGAAAGGCAACTACATTAAGAGGTAAAAGCTGAAAAGCAACTATATTAATAGGTAAAAGCTGAAAAGCAATTACATTAAGAGGTAAAAGCTGAGAGGCAATTACATTAAGAGATAAAAGCTGAAAGGCAACTACATTAAGAGGTAAAAGCTGAAAGGCAACTACATTAAGAGGTAAAAGCTGAAAAGCAACTACATTAAGAGGTAAAAGCTGAGAGACAACTACATTAAGAGGTAAAAGCTGAAAGGAAACTACATTAAGAGGTAAAAGCTGAGCGGCAATTACATTAAGAGGTAAAAGCTGAAAAGCAACTACATTAAGAGGTAAAAGCTGAGAGACAACTACATTAAGAGGTAAAAGCTGAAAGGAAACTACATTAAGAGGTAAAAGCTGAAAGGCAACTACATTAAGAGGTAAAAGCTGAAAGGAAACTACATTAAGAGGTAAAAGCTGAGAGGCAACTACATTAAGAGGTAAAAGCTGAAAGGCAACTACATTAAGAGGTAAAAGCTGAAAGGAAACTACATTAAGAGGTAAAAGCTGAGAGGCAACTACATTATGAGGTAAAAGCTGAGAGGCAACTACATTATGAGGTAAAAGCTGAGAGACAACTACATTAAGAGGTAAAAGCTGAGAGACAACTACATTAAGAGGTAAAAGCTGAAAGGAAACTACATTAAGAGGTAAAAGCTGAAAGGCAACTACATTAAGAGGTAAAAGCTGAAAGGAAACTACATTAAGAGGTAAAAGCTGAAAGGAAACTACATTAAGAGGTAAAAGCTGAAAGGCAACTACATTAAGAGGTAAAAGCTGAAAGGAAACTACATTAAGAGGTAAAAGCTGAGAGGCAACTACATTATGAGGTAAAAGCTGAGAGGCAACTACATTAAGAGGTAAAAACTGAGAGGTATATGCATTAAGAGGTAAAAGTTGAGAGGCTGGATAACAAAAAAAGAAGAAAGAAAAGAAACTGGGACGGAGATAAGCTAGTAGATTAAAAAAGGGATGCAGCTACGGGAGGAGGAGATGGTACATACACACTTAGGTAAATCCTACAGTAAACCCACTGACAGCACTACCCAACAAGCCTGACACGTAGACATAACATTCAATCTCAGACTAAAACGGGCCACCGTATCCGCGTACTAAACAAACCACTGTATACCTCGGTACAACAATCCAGTGCATTACCTTCAAAACAGACCTGTGTATTATCACCATCCAAAGTTTCTTTCCCACGCTCCTTGTAAGGTAGTCAAAGCCCAGAGTGAAAGAGATGGCCACCTATCGTATGCTAGTTCTCTCTCTCTCTCTCTCTCTCCTCTCTCTCTCTCTCTCTCTCTCTCTCTCTCTCTCTCTCTCCTACTACTACTACTCCTATTTGTCATTTTCTTTCCTCTATCAGATATTCTTTCCTACCCCTTTACATTAATTTCCATTAGAAGAAGAAGAAGAAAGAGAGAGAGAGAGAGAGAGAGAGAGAGAGAGAGAGAGAGAGAGAGAGAGAGAGAGAGAGAGAGAGAGAATTATTGACCATGAATAAAATTAATATTATCAACGTAACTTATTTGTGAAATATAACTCATGGATTTGAGAGAGAGAGAGAGAGAGAGAGAGAGAGAGAGAGAGAGAGAGAGAGAGAGAGAGAGAGAGAGAGAGAGAGAGAGAGAGAATTATTGACCATGAATAAAATTAATATTATCAACGTAACTTATTTGTGAAATATAACTCATGGATTAGAGAGAGAGAGAGAGAGAGAGAGAGAGAGAGAGAGAGAGAGAGAGAGAGAGAGAGAGAGAGAATTATTGACCATGAATAAAATTAACATTATCAACGTAACTTTTATTTGTGAAATATAACTCATGGATTCGAGAGAGAGAGAGAGAGAGAGAGAGAGAGAGAGAGAGAGAGAGAGAGAGAGAGAGAGAGAATTATTGACCATGAATAAAATTAACATTATCAACGTAAACTTTTATTTGTGAAATATAACTCATGGATTTGAGAGAGAGAGAGAGAGAGAGAGAGAGAGAGAGAGAGAGAGAGAGAGAGAAGAGAGAGAGAGAGAGAGAGAGAGAGAGAGAACTAGCATACGTTCGGTGGCCAGTTCATCACCGCTGGCTTCGACTTCCTTATAACGAGGGGAGTATAGAAACTTTGAATCGTGATAGTACCTCCCCCCTCTAAGACAGACCAGTGTGTCTCCACTCTAACACAAACCATTGAATCATTCCCCTCTAAAACAAACAAGTGTCCCCTCTTTCAAGCAGATAGACCTTCTTTCATCTAGCACCCCAGGAAAGGGTAACAAACTGAAACAGTTTTTTCTTTACTTCTGCAAATTATGCCAAGAAAGAGAGCGAGGCAAAAAAAAATCAGTTATTAATAACATAAAATTCCTTTTTCTATAAAATGAACATTTGTAGAAAATATAGGCTAGTATTTTTAGTTAGTAATATAAAGACTTTTATGTCAGGCGGAAACGGGAAAAGGAAGACTGGAAAATAAATATAAATAAAAAATAATGGATGCTTTTAAAATAATGTCATAAAACCTTCAAAATCCACAGCATCCTCAAAATATGTTTCCTTTCCTCATTGGACCATTTTCCCTTTTGGATCCCCTAGGCTTATAGCATCCTGCTTTTTTCAACTAGGGTTGTAGATTAGCAAATAATAATAATAATAATAATAATAATAATAACAATGGTTCTAATTGACGTTTAGTATTTAGGAAAAATTGGAAAAATAAAACCACTAACTGTAACTGCATGACTAGATCTGCATTTGTGCTTAATACATCTAAATTGAATAAAAAACAATAGATACAAAAAGGAAATTCCTAATAATCGCAAGTGATTAAGAGGAATCATATGTCAAAAAATCTTTCTCCAAAGTGTTCTTATGCTAACATTCAAATAAAATTAAACTAATATACAATAGTATTCCATAATTAAATAAATGCTTCTGCAACTGGGAAAAAACAATGATGCGTGCAGTCTGTATAAACCAGTTAGACAAAATTGAACGCAAAAAGGAAATTTACAATACAAAGCCAGAACACAAACTGTAAAAGAAAAACTTTTAGTTTTTATACTTATGACTAATAAAGTCGGTTCTTAAAAGGCTTCCATAGCCATACCTTGAAATTTTATAATCATTTCGTCCAAACTTTGAAATATCTTACAACGACAAATATTGTAACTTTTATAGAGGGAGAAGATTCGTTGACATGACCTGGTCATCTTAATGTGAAGTTTCATTAACATTGGCCTGATCATCTTAATGTGAAGTTTAATTAACATTGACCTGATCATCTTAATGTGAAGTTTAATTAACATTGACCTGATCATCTTAATGTGAAAATTCATCAACATGACCTAATCATCTTAATTGAAAAGATTCATCGACATTGACCTGATCATCTTAATGTGAAGATTCATCGACATTGACCTGATCATCTTAATGTGAAGATTCATCAACATTGACCTGATCATCTTAATGTGAAGATTCATCAACATTGACCTGATCATCTTGTTAAGATTCATCGACATTGACCTGATCATCTTAATGTGAAGATTCATCAACATTGACCTGATCATCTTAATGTGAAAGATTCATCAACATTGACCTGATCATCTTAATGTGAAGATTCATCAACATTGACCTGATCATCTTAATGTGAAGATTCATCGACATTGACCTGATCATCTTAATGTGAAAAGATTCATCGACATTGACCTGATCATCTTAATGTGAAGATTCATCAACATTGACCTGATCATCTTAATGTGAAGATTCATCGACATTGACCTGATCATCTTAATGTGAAGATTCATCGACATTGACCTGATCATCTTAATGTGAAGATTCATCGACATTGACCTGATCATCTTAATGTGAAGATTCATCGACATTGACCTGATCATCTTAATGTGAAGATTCATCGACATTGACCTGATCATCTTAATGTGAAGATTCATCGACATTGACCTGATCATCTTAATTGAAAATATTCATCGACATTGACCTGATCATCTTAATGTGAAGATTCATCGACATTGACCTGATCATCTTAATGTGAAGATTCATCGACATTGACCTGATCATCTTAATGTGAAGATTCATCGACATTGACCTGATCATCTTAATGTGAAGATTCATCGACATTGACCTGATCATCTTAATGTGAAGATTCATCGACATTGACCTGATCATCTTAATGTGAAGATTCATCGACATTGACCTGATCATCTTAATGTGAAGATTCATCGACATTGACCTGATCATCTTAATGTGAAGATTCATCGACATTGACCTGATCATCTTAATGTGAAGATTCATCGACATTGACCTGATCATCTTAATGTGAAGATTCATCGACATTGACCTGATCATCTTAATGTGAAGATTCATCGACATTGACCTGATCATCTTAATGTGAAGATTCATCGACATTGACCTGATCATCTTAATGTGAAGATTCATCGACATTGACCTGATCATCTTAATGTGAAGATTCATCAACATTGACCTGATCATCTTAATGTGAAGATTCATCGACATTGACCTGATCATCTTAATGTGAAGATTCATCGACATTGACCTCATCATCTTAATGTGAAAAGATTCATCGACATTGACCTGATCATCTTAATGTGAAGATTCATCGACATTGACCTGATCCTCTTAATGTGAAGATTCATCAACATTGACCTGATCATCTTAATGTGAAGATTCATCAACATTGACCTCATCATCTTAATTGAAAAGATTCATCGACATTGACCTGATCACCTTAATGTGAAGATTCATCAACATTGACCTGATCATCTTAATGTGAAGATTCATCAACATTGACCTGATCATCTTAATGTGAAGATTCATCGACATTGACCTGATCATCTTAATGTGAAGATTCATCAACATTGACCTGATCATCTTAATGTGAAGATTCATCGACATTGACCTGATCATCTTAATGTGAAGATTCATCAACATTGACCTGATCATCTTAATGTGAAGATTCATCAACATTGACCTGATCATCTTAATGTGAAGATTCATAACATTGACCTGATCATCTTAATGTGAAGATTCATCAACATTGACCTGATCATCTTAATGTGAAGATTCATTAACATTGACCTGATCATCTTAATGTGAAGATTCATCAACATTGACCTGATCATCTTAATGTGAAGATTCATCAACATTGACCTGATCATCTTAATGTGAAGATTCGTCGACATTGACCTGATCATCTTAATGTGAAGATTCATCGACATTGACCTGATCATCTTAATGTGAAGATTCATCGACATTGACCTGATCATCTTAATTGAAAAGATTCATCGACATTGACCTGATCATCTTAATTGAAAATATTCATCGACATTGACCTGATCATCTTAATGTGAAGATTCATCGACATTGACCTGATCATCTTAATGTGAAGATTCATCGACATTGACCTGATCATCTTAATGTGAAGATTCATCGACATTGACCTGATCATCTTAATTGAAAAGATTCATCGACATTGACCTCATCATCTTAATGTGAAGATTCATCGACATTGACCTGATCATCTTAATGTGAAGATTCATCAACATTGACCTGATCATCTTAATTGAAAAGATTCATCGACATTGACCTGATCATCTTAATGTGAAGATTCATCGACATTGACCTCATCATCTTAATGTGAAGATTCATCGACATTGACCTGATCATCTTAATGTGAAGATTCATCGACATTGACCTGATCATCTTAATGTGAAGATTCATCGACATTGACCTGATCATCTTAATGTGAAGATTCATCGACATTGACCTGATCATCTTAATGTGAAGATTCATCAACATTGACCTGATCATCTTAATGTGAAAGATTCATCAACATTGACCTGATCATCTTAATGTGAAAAGATTCATCGACATTGACCTGATCATCTTAATGTGAAGATTCATTAACATTGACCTGATCATCTTAATGTGAAAAGATTCATCGACATTGACCTGATCATCTTAATGTGAAGATTCATCAACATTGACCTGATCATCTTAATGTGAAGATTCATCGACATTGACCTGATCATCTTAATGTGAAGATTCATCGACATTGACCTGATCATCTTAATGTGAAGATTCATCGACATTGACCTGATCATCTTAATGTGAAGATTCATCGACATTGACCTGATCATCTTAATGTGAAGATTCATCGACATTGACCTGATCATCTTAATGTGAAGATTCATCGACATTGACCTGATCATCTTAATGTGAAGATTCATCAACATTGACCTGATCATCTTAATGTGAAGATTCATCAACATTGACCTGATCATCTTAATGTGAAGATTCATCAACATTGACCTGATCATCTTAATGTGAAGATTCATCAACATTGACCTGATCATCTTAATGTGAAGATTCATCAACATTGACCTCATCATCTTAATTGAAAAGATTCATCGACATTGACCTGATCATCTTAATGTGAAGATTCATCAACATTGACCTGATCATCTTATTGCAAAGATTCATCAACATTGACCTGATCATCTTCATGTGAAGATTCATCGACATTGACCTCATCATCTTAATGTGAGGATTCATCGACATTGACCTGATCATCTTAATGTGAAGATTCATCAACATTGACCTGATCATCTTAATGTGAGGATTCATCGACATTGACCTGATCATCTTAATGTGAAGATTCATCGACATTGACCTGATCATCTTAATGTGAAGATTCATCGACATTGACCTGATCATCTTAATGTGAAGATTCATCGACATTGACCTGATCATCTTAATGTGAAGATTCATCGACATTGACCTGATCATCTTAACGTGAAGATTCATCGACATTGACCTGATCATCTTAATGTGAAGATTCATCGACATTGACCTGATCATCTTAATGTGAAGATTCATCGACATTGACCTGATCATCTTAATGTGAAGATTCATCGACATTGACCTGATCATCTTAACGTGAAGATTCATCGACATTGACCTGATCATCTTAATGTGAAGATTCATCAACATTGACCTGATCATCTTAATGTGAAGATTCATCAACATTGACCTGATCATCTTAATTGAAAAGATTCATCACCATTGACCTGATCATCTTAATGTGAAGTTTCATTAACATTGACCTGATCATCTTAATGTGAAAATTCATCACCATTGACCTAATCATCTTAATTGAAAAGATTCATCGACATTGGCCTGATTCATCTTAATGTGAAGTTTCATTAACATCGACCTGATCATCTTAATGTGAAGATTCATCAACATTGACCTGATCATCTTAATGTGAAGATTCATCAACATTGACCTGATCATCTTAATGTGAAGATTCATCAACATTAACCTGATCATCTTAATGTGAAGATTCATCAACATTGACCTGATCATCTTAATGTGAAGATTCATCAACATTGACCTGATCATCTTAATGTGAAGATTCATCAACATTGACCTGATCATCTTAATGTGAAGATTCATCAACATTGACCTGATCATCTTAATGTAAAGTTTCATCAACATTGACCTGATCATCTTGATGTGAAGATTCATCAACATTGACCTAATCATCTTAATTGAAGATTCATCGACATTGGCCTGATTCATCTTAATGTGAAGTTTCATTAACATTGACCTGATCATCTCAATGTGAATATTCATCAACATTGACCTGATCATCTTAATGTGAAGATTCATCAACATTGACCTGATCATCTTAATGTGAAGATTCATCAACATTGACCTGATCATCTTAATTGAAAAGATTCATCAACATTGACCTAATCATCTTAATTGAAAAGATTCATCGACATTGACCTGATCATCTTAATGTGAAGTTTCATAACATTGACCTGATCATCTTAATTGAAAAGATTCATCGACATTGACCTGATCATCTTAATGTGAAGATTCATTAACATTGACCTGATCATCTTAATGTGAAGATTCATCGACATTGACCTGATCATGTTAGTGAAGATTCATCGACATTGACCTGATCATCTTAATGTGAAGATTCATCGACATTGACCTGATCATGTTAATGTGAAGATTCATCGACATTGACCTGATCATCTTAATGTGAAGATTCATCGACATTGACCTGATCATCTTGATGTGAAGATTCATCGACATTGACCTGATCATCTTAATGTGAAGATTCATCGACATTGACCTGATCATCTTGATGTGAAAATTCATCGACATTGACCTGATCATCTTAATGTGAAGATTTATCGACATTGACCTGATCATCTAAATGTGAAAATTCATCGACATTGACCTGATCATCTTAATGTGAAGATTCATCGACATTGACCTGATCATCTAAATGTGAAAATTCATCGACATTGACCTGATCATCTTAATGTGAAGATTCATCGACATTGACCTGATCATCTAAATGTGAAAATTCATCGACATTGACCTGATCATCTTAATGTGAAGATTCATCGACATTGACCTGATCATCTTAATGTGAAGGTTCATCGACATTGACCTGATCATCTTAATGTGAAGATTCATCGACATTGACCTGATCATCTTAATGTGAAGGTTCAGCGACATTGACCTGATCATCTTAATGTGAAGATTCATCGACATTGACCTGATCATCTTAATGTGAAGGTTCAGTGACATTGACTTGATCATCTTAATGTGAAGATTCATCGACACTGACCTGATCATCTTAATGTGAAGGTTCATCGACATTGACCTGATCATCTTAATGTGAAGATTCATCGACATTGACCTCATCATCTTAATGTGAAGATTCATCGACATTGACCTGATCATCTTAATGTGAAGATTCATCGACATTGACCTGATCATCTTAATGTGAAGATTCATCGACATTGACCTGATCATCTTAATGTGAAGATTCATCGACATTGACCTCATCATCTTAATTGAAAAGATTCATCGACATTGACCTGATCATCTTAATGTGAAGATTCATCAACATTGACCTGATCATCTTAATTGAAAAGATTCATCAACAATGACCTGATCATCTTCATGTGAAGATTCATCAACATTGACCTGATCATCTTAATGTGAAGATTCATCAACATTGACCTGATCATCTTAATGTGAAGATTCATCGAAATTGACCTGATCATCTTAATGTGAAGATTCATCGACATTGACCTGATCATCTTAATGTGAAGATTCGTCAACATTGACCTGATCATCTTAATGTGAAGATTCATCAACATTGACCTGATCATCTTAATGTGAAGATTCATCAACATTGACCTGATCATCTTAATTGAAAAGATTCATCAACATTGACCTGATCATCTTAATGTGAAGTTTCAATTAACATTGACCTGATCATCTTAATGTGAAAATTCATCAACATTGACCTAATCATCTTAATTGAAAAGATTCATCGACATTGGCCTGAATCATCTTAATGTGAAGTTTCATTAACATTGACCTGATCATCTTAATTGAAAAGATTCATCGACATTGACCTGATCATCTTAATGTGAAGATTCATCAACATTGAGCTGATCATCTTAATGTGAAGATTCATCAACATTGAGCTGATCATCTTAATGTGAAGATTCATCAACATTGACCTGATCATCTTAATGTGAAGATTCATCAACATTGACCTGATCATCTTAATGTGAAGTTTCATTAACATTGACCTGATCATCTTAATGTGAAAATTCATCAACATTGACCTAATCATCTTAATTGAAAAGATTCATCGACATTGGCCTGAATCATCTTAATGTGAAGTTTCATTAACATTGACCTGATCATCTTAATTGAAAAGATTCATCGACATTGACCTGATCATCTTAATGTGAAGATTCATCAACATTGAGCTGATCATCTTAATGTGAAGATTCATCAACATTGAGCTGATCATCTTAATGTGAAGATTCATCAACATTGACCTGATCATCTTAATGTGAAGATTCATCAACATTGACCTGATCATCTTAATGTGAAGATTCATCAACATTGACCTCATCATCTTAATGTGAAGATTCATCAACATTGACCTGATCATTTCAATGTGAAGATTCATCAACATTGAGCTGATCATCTTAATGTGAAGATTCATCGACATTGACCTGATCATCTTAATGTGAAGATTCATCGACATTGACCTGATCATCTTAATGTGAAGATTCATCGACATTGACCTTATCATCTTAATTGAAAAGATTCATCGACATTGACCTGATCATCTTAATGTGAAGATTCATCAACATTGACCTGATCATCTTAATGTGAAGATTCATCGACATTGACCTGATCATCTTAATGTGAAGATTCATCGACATTGACCTCATCATCTTAATTGAAAAGATTCATCGACATTGACCTGATCATCTTAATGTGAAGATTCATCAACATTGACCTGATCATCTTAATGTGAAGATTCATAGACATTGACCTGATCACCTTAATGTGAAGATTCATCAACATTGACCTGATCATCTTAATGTGAAGATTCATCAACATTGACCTGATCATCTTAATGTGAAAATTCATCAACATTGACCTAATCATCTTAATGTGAAGATTCATCAACATTGACCTGATCATCTTAATGTGAAGATTCATCGACATTGACCTGATCACCTTAATGTGAAGATTCATCAACATTGACCTGATCATCTTAATGTGAAGATTCATCAACATTGACCTGATCACCTTAATGTGAAGATTCATCAACATTGACCTGATCATCTTAATGTGAAAATTCATCAACATTGACCTGATCATCTTAATGTGAAAATTCATCGACATTGACCTCATCATCTTAATTGAAAAGATTCATCGACATTGACCTGATCATCTTAATGTGAAGATTCATCAACATTGACCTGATCATCTTAATGTGAAGATTCATCAACATTGACCTGATCATCTTAATTGAAAAGATTCATCAACATTAACCTGATCATCTTAATGTGAAGTTTCATTAACATTGACCTGATCATCTTAATGTGAAAATTCATCACCATTGACCTGGTCATCTTAATGTGAAGATTCATCAACATTGACCTGATCATCTTAATGTGAAGATTCATCAACATTGACCTGATCATCTTAATGTGAAGATTCATCGACATTGACCTCATCATCTTAATTGAAAAGATTCATCGACATTGGCCTGATTCATCTTAATGTGAAGTTTCATTAACATTGACCTGATCATCTTAATGTGAAGATTCATCAACATTGACCTGGTCATCTTAATGTGAAGATTCATCAACATTGACCTGATCATCTTAATGTGAAGATTCATCAACATTGACCTGATCATCTTAATGTGAAGATTCATCGACATTGACCTCATCATCTTAATGTGAAGATTCATCAACATTGACCTGATCATCTTAATGTGAAGATTCATCAACATTGACCTGATCATCTTAATGTGAAGATTCATCAACATTGACCTGATCATCTTAATGTGAAGATTCATCAACATTGACCTGATCATCTTAATTGAAAAAATTCATCAACATTGACCTGATCATCTTAATGTGAAGTTTCATTAACATTGACCTGATCATCTTAATGTGAAGATTCATCAACATTGACCTAATCATCTTAATTGAAAAGATTCATCGACATTGGCCTGATTCATCTTAATGTGAAGTTTCATTAACATTGACCTGATCATCTAAATGTGAAGATTCATCAACATTGACCTGATCATCTTAATGTGAAGATTCATCAACATTGACCTGATCATCTTAATTGAAAAGATTCATAGACATTGACCTGATCATCTAAATGTGAAGATTCATCGACATTGACCTGATCATCTTAATGTGAAGATTCAGTAACATTACCCAGATCATCTCAACAGCCATATCAAAAGAACTATTCCAATTACGATCAAAA
>NC_090726.1:196965985-196990985 GCF_036898095.1 Palaemon carinicauda
TACATCACCGAAACTTTCACACGTGGTTCAATAACGTTTTTAGGGTCAATCTTTAAAGGCGTATCCTAGCAAAACGTTGGTTACACGTATTTTATACAACGGGTAAGGAAATATTGGTTTTTATATTGCATATACTTACATAAAAACCTACCCCTCTCTCTCTCTCTCTCTCTCTCTCTCTCTCTCTCTCTCTAGCATAAATATGGAGTGTTTCAAACCGTTACAAGAATACACATTTATCTCGACATATGCATTTAATTAAATAAAAGTAATTTACAGGTGGTTTTTCTAAATCAATAAATAATTCATGTATTTTATTCTAACTAAATCAAAAAGAAAATGAGTAATTTTAATGTTGTTATTGAACAAGAAATAGAGAAAGCTTGAGTAAATCTACGGGGACTAATATCCACATTTCACGAAATACTAAGGACACGAACGAAACAAAAATACAGTCGTCTTTATATCGATAAATAAAGCATACCTGGAATGGCGTTAAACTTGTTTGTAACTTAGCTAACAACAAAAACAACAACAACAATAATAATAATATCGTATAACGTAATTCAAAGAACATGTAAGACTCTTAAGAACTCCGTAAGAGCGCGTAAGGGCAAGGTAATAGGGAGGGAAAATACACTACCATATAATTTGACCGGAATTTATGGAAGGAGGATAAATCCCAAAAGCTGACAGAGGTAAGGAATAAAGTCCCTAGACGTTTACATCACTGGCCCCACATATATATGGATCTATGAAGCTTTAAGAAACGTTAGATAATCTTACCACAAGTATATTATTATTACAAAAATTGTTAATATGGAGTAGTCGTCCAGACAGTTTAATTGAATCTCCAATTACAGGCTTAATAAAATATATACCTAGAGAACAAGAAATTCTCTCTCTCTCTCTCTCTCTCTCTCTCTCTCTCTCTCTCTCTCTCTCCATCAGACGCAACCCCTTGACATATACACTCAATTGACGTAAATCACATTTTCGGATTTCATTCAATCTAGAGAAATGAAAAACCATTTTCAGAAATATGAACTACATGCGTGAATACTGAGAGAGAGAGAGAGAGAGAGAGAGAGAGAGAGAGAGAGAGAGAGAGAGAATTTTGAAAACCTGTACCAAGACGCACACAATCACTTTTCCTCTTTTTTCACAAACACACAATCAACATAAGAACTGGGGCTGTAACTTAGCTAATAATAATAATAATTATAATAATAATAATAAAATAATAACCTCTGTACGGGACAAACAACAAAAACTACACCTAATTCACCCATAGAAATCTTTCCTAACACCAGAGCTCTTCCTTTCCATCAGTAATAACACTAGTCGCTAATCTACATCTAGATTTGCCCCTCTCTCCAAATGAAAAATACCTAAGACCTAATCAAGAAGAAGAAGAAGAAGAAGAAGAAGAAGAAGAAGGAGGAGGAGGAGGAGGAGGAGGAGGAGCAGCAGCAGCAGCAGGAGGAGGAATAGGGAAGAGAAGAAGGAGGAGAAGGAGGAGGAGGAGAAGTGTAAAGAGGGAGGAGGAGGAGGAGGAGAAGAGGGAAGAGGAAGAGGAGGAGAAGTAAGAGGAGGAGGAAGAGGAGGAGAAGTAAGAGGAGGAGGAAGAGAGGGAGGAGGAAGAGGAGGAGAAGGAAGAGGAGAAGAAGAAGAAGAAGAAGAAGAAGAAGAAGAAGAAGAAGAAGAAGATTATCTCACTTCCTCTATGCAATCGACATTCCCTGGGTCTCCTTCCCCTCGATCTTATCCACGCTTTAGTCGTCCTTAAAGCTCTGAGATCCTCAGGGGGAGGCTTCCCTTTCTCTCGATTTTCAATTAAGAGGGGGTTTAGGATTCAATAAATTGTGTAATTATCAGAGTTGGACTGCCTACACAAACATACACACACACATCAATTAAGAGGGCGTTTAAGATTAAATCAATTATGTCATTTTCGCAATTGGACTGCCTACACAAACATACAAACACACATCAATTAACAGGGCGTTTAAAGAATAAATCAATTATGTCATTTTCAAAATAGATGTGTCTATACAAACACCCACACACACCTCATATAACAGAGGTTCAATTATAACGTCATTTTCACAAACGGATTGCTTATACAAACACATACTCACACATCAATTAGCAGGAGGTTTAAGGTTCAATAATAACGTCATTTTCACAAATGGATTGTCTACACAAACAAACACACACACATCAATTAGCAGGAGGTTTAAGGTTCAATAATAACGTCGTTTCACAAATGGATTGTCTACACAAACAAATACACACACACCTCAAATAAATGAGGATTTAAGGTTCAATAATGATATCTTTTTCACAAATGGATTGACTACAAAAACACTTACCCTCCCACACATCAAATAACATGGGGTTTAAGGTTCAATAATGTCTCATTCACAAATGGATTGCCTACACAAACAAATACGCACACATCAATTAGCAGAGTGTTTAAGGTTCAATTATAACGAGACTTTCTCAAACAGATTGGCTGTACAAACACATACATACAAACATCAATTAGCAGGAGGTTCAAGATTCAATAAAGACGTGTTTTTCACCTATGGATTGCCAATACAAACACTTACCCACATAGGCCTACACCTCAAATAACAGGGGGTTTAAGATTCAATATATTATGTTATTTTCACAACTGGATTGCCTACAGAAACACACACGCATCAATTAACAAGAGGTTTAAGGTTTCAATAAATGACGTCATTTTCACAATTAGACTTCCTACACAAACAAACAAACAAACACACACACATCAATTAGCAGGAGGTTTAATTCAATAAATTACGTCATTATCACAATGGACTGCCAACACAAACACACTCACATATTTATATACATATATAAAGTGTATAAATATATCTTGTATGTATGTGTATTTAAAATGCATACTACTATTTATGCTTGCAAATGAAATACATTGCGTGTTGTCCCGAACCTTTATGCTATTTATCTAAAATTTCTCTAAATCTCGGAAACACAGATCCTTTGCCATTAACAGTTGTACATTCGAAAGCAACCGATAATATACACAGTATTATAATGATTAACCTCTCTCTCTCTCTCTCTCTCTCTCTCTCTCTCTCTCTCTCAGTGTGTATATAAACATATCTTGTATGTATATGTGTAATTAGAATGCATAACATATAATGGTTGAACAGTAACAGGCAAAGCCTTCAAATGCTTCCAAAATAAGGTACTTTACAAAGCACTAATATCATTGCAGTCTGTTCTTAGAACAACAACAAATAATTTACACACCTGTAACATAAAACTATCACGAGAGAGAGAGAGAGAGAGAGAGAGAGAGAGAGAGAGAGAGAGAGGTCCTTGGCATTTCTGTAGCGCTACAACATGCAGTTTTATCTGATCTGCTTGTTTAGAAATCACGATAGAAAATCATCTTGCACTTGGTGTGAAAAACTCCAAATTACAGATTTTTAATAGATTTGCGTTTTAGAGCCATAAATTCATTGCTAATGATAGGGCTTTACTATGAATCTACTTTATGTAATATTGTCCTAGATTTTTTTAATTAGGCCTCAAAAAAGTATTAAAAAAAATTACCTAATGATAAACAAAATATGATAATGGCAACAATATCAACAATAAATCTAAAAACAATAATGATTACAACTGATAAACTCTGACATCCAAAATAACAACCTATAGACATCCATTTATGAACACTCATAACTTTCAACTGGTCTCCATAAGGCACTAGAAGAGTTGGAAGACCCAGGCCTATATGCCTAAGGACTATGAAGCGTGAAGTGGGAGATGATGAATGGAGAAGCATTGATTTAAAACCTCAAGATAGAGAAAACTGGCTTAATCTAACAGAGGCCCTTTGCGTCAATATGCGTAGGAGGATATGATGAATGGAGATGTATTGATTTAAAAGCCCAAGATGGAGACGACTGGCCAAATCTAACTGAGGCCCTTTGCGTCAATAGGCGTAGGAGATAATGAATGGAGAAGTATTGAATTAAAAGCTCAGGGTAGAGACGACTGGCCAAATCTAACCGAGGGCCTTTGAGTTAATAGGCGTAGGGGGAGATGATGAATGGAGTGTTGATTTAAAAGCTCAAAATAAGACGACTGGCGAAATCTAACCGAGGCCCTTTGCGTCAATAGGCGTAGGAGGAGATGATGAATGGAGAAGTGTTGAATTAAAAGCTCAGGGTAGAGACGACTGGCCAAATCTAACCGAGGACCTTTGAGTTAATAGGCGTAGGAGGAGATGATGAATGGAGAAGTGTTGAATTAAAAGCTCAGGGTAGAGACGACTGGCCAAATCTAACCGAGGCCCTTTGCGTCAATAGGGGTAGGAGGAGATGATGAATGGAGAAGTGTTGAATTAAAAGCTCAGGGTAGAGACGACTGGCCAAATCGAACCGAGGCCCTTTGCGTCAATAGGCGTAGGAGGAGATGATGAATGGAGAAGTGTTGAATTAAAAGCTCAGGGTAGAGACGACTGCCGAAATCGAACCGAGGACCTTTGAGTTAATAGGCGTAGGAGGAGATGATGAATGGAGAAGTATTGAATTAAAAGCTCAGGGTAGAGACGACTGACCAAATCTAACCGAGGCCCTTTGCGTCAATAGGCGTAGGAGGAGATGATGAATGGAGAAGTATTGAATTAAAAGCTCAGGGTAGAGACGACTGGCCAAATCTAACCGAGGCCCTTTGCGTCAATAGGCGTAGGAGGAGATGATGAATGGAGAAGTATTGAATTAAAAGCTCAGGGTAGAGACGACTGGCCAAATCTAACCGAGGCCCTTTGCGTCAATAGGCGTAGGAGGAGATGATGAATGGAGAAGTATTGAATTAAAAGCTCAGGGTAGAGACGACTGGCCAAATCTAACCGAGGCCCTTTGCGTCAATAGGCGTAGGAGGAGATGATGAATGGAGAAGTATTGAATTAAAAGCTCAGGGTAGAGACGACTGGCCAAATCTAACCGAGGCCCTTTGCGTCAATAGGCGTAGGAGGAGATGATGAATGGAGAAGTATTGAATTAAAAGCTCAGGGTAGAGACGACTGGCAAATCTAACCGAGGACCTTTGCGTCAATAGGCGTAGGAGGATGGAGAAGTATTGAATTAAAAGCTCAGGGTAGAGACGACTGGCCAAATCTAACCGAGGACCTTTGAGTTAATAGGCGTAGGGGGAGATGATGAATGGAGTGTTGATTTAAAAGCTCAAAATAAGACGACTGGCGAAATCTAACCGAGGCCCTTTGCGTCAATAGGCGTAGGAGGAGATGATGAATGGAGAAGTATTGAATTAAAAGCTCAGGGTAGAGACGACTGGCCAAATCTAACCGAGGCCCTTTGCGTCAATAGGCGTAGGAGGAGATGATGAATGGAGAAGTATTGAATTAAAAGCTCAGGGTAGAGACGACTGGCCAAATCTAACCGAGGACCTTTGAGTTAATAGGCGTAGGGGGAGATGATGAATGGAGTGTTGATTTAAAAGCTCAAAATAAGACGACTGGCGAAATCTAACCGAGGCCCTTTGCGTCAATAGGCGTAGGAGGAGATGATGAAAGGAGAAGTATTGAATTAAAAGCTCAGGGTAGAGACGACTGGCCAAATCTAACCGAGGACCTTTGCGTCAATAGGCGTAGGAGGAGATGATGAATGGAGAAGTATTGAATTAAAAGCTCAGGGTAGAGACGACTGGCCAAATCTAACCGAGGACCTTTGAGTTAATAGGCGTAGGGGGAGATGATGAATGGAGTGTTGATTTAAAAGCTCAAAATAAGACGACTGGCGAAATCTAACCGAGGCCCTTTGCGTCAATAGGCGTAGGAGGAGATGATGAATGGAGAAGTATTGAATTAAAAGCTCAGGGTAGAGACGACTGGCCAAATCTAACCGAGGACCTTTGCGTCAATAGGCGTAGGAGGAGATGATGAATGGAGAAGTATTGAATTAAAAGCTCAGGGTAGAGACGACTGACCAAATCTAACTGAGGCCCTTTGCGTCAATAGGCGTAGGAGGAGATGATGAATGGAGAAGTATTGAATTAAAAGCTCAGGGTAGAGACGACTGGCCAAATCTAACCGAGGACCTTTGAGTTAATAGGCGTAGGAGGAGATGATGAATGGAGAAGTATTGAATTAAAAGCTCAGGGTAGAGACGACTGGCCAAATCTAACCGAGGACCTTTGAGTTAATAGGCGTAGGAGGAGATGATGAATGGAGAAGTATTGAATTAAAAGCTCAGGGTAGAGACGACTGGCCAAATCTAACCGAGGACCTTTGCGTCAATAGGCGTAGGGGGAGATGATGAATGGAGTGTTGATTTAAAAGCTCAAAATAAGACGACTGGCGAAATCTAACCGAGGCCCTTTGCGTCAATAGGCGTAGGAGGAGATGATGAAAGGAGAAGTATTGAATTAAAAGCTCAGGGTAGAGACGACTGGCCAAATCTAACCGAGGACCTTTGCGTCAATAGGCGTAGGAGGAGATGATGAATGGAGAAGTATTGAATTAAAAGCTCAGGGTAGAGACGACTGGCCAAATCTAACCGAGGACCTTTGAGTTAATAGGCGTAGGGGGAGATGATGAATGGAGTGTTGATTTAAAAGCTCAAAATAAGACGACTGGCGAAATCTAACCGAGGCCCTTTGCGTCAATAGGCGTAGGAGGAGATGATGAATGGAGAAGTATTGAATTAAAAGCTCAGGGTAGAGACGACTGGCCAAATCTAACCGAGGACCTTTGCGTCAATAGGCGTAGGAGGAGATGATGAATGGAGAAGTATTGAATTAAAAGCTCAGGGTAGAGACGACTGGCCAAATCTAACCGAGGACCTTTGCGTCAATAAGCGTAGGAGGAGATGATGAATGGAGAAGTATTGAATTAAAAGCTCAGGGTAGAGACGACTGGCCAAATCTAACCGAGGACCTTTGCGTCAATAGGCGTAGGAGGAGATGATGAATGGAGAAGTATTGAATTAAAAGCTCAGGGTAGAGACGACTGGCCAAATCTAACCGAGGACCTTTGAGGTAATAGGCGTAGGGGGAGATGATGAATGGAGTGTTGATTTAAAAGCTCAAAATAAGACGACTGGCGAAATCTAACCGAGGCCCTTTGCGTCAATAGGCGTAGGAGGAGATGATGAATGGAGAAGTATTGAATTAAAAGCTCAGGGTAGAGACGACTGGCCAAATCTAACCGAGGACCTTTGAGTTAATAGGCGTAGGAGGAGATGATGAATGGAGAAGTATTGAATTAAAAGCTCAGGGTAGAGACGACTGGCCAAATCTAACCGAGGACCTTTGAGTTAATAGGCGTAGGGGGAGATGATGAATGGAGTGTTGATTTAAAAGCTCAAAATAAGACGACTGGCGAAATCTAACCGAGGCCCTTTGCGTCAATAGGCGTAGGAGGAGATGATGAATGGAGAAGTATTGAATTAAAATCTCAAGATAGAGACGACTGGCCAAATCTAACCGAGGCCCTTTGCGTCAATAGGCGTAGAAGACGATGAATGGAGAAGTATTGAATTAAAAGCTCAAGATAGAGACGACTGGCCAAATCGAACCGAGGCCCTTTGCGTCAATAGGCGTAGGAGATGATAACAAATTTCTGAAGACACAAGGGAATAAAAAAACAAATAAACACCACTTGATTTATCAGCACTGCCAAATCAATAAGACTGCTATCTCCTGAACCATTTGCTTGGCCCGACCTTCGAATCTATCTTCAAGGGCGCCTGCTCCTCAAAGACGCCCTGTGGTAACACTTCCTACCTTGCAAGGCATAAATTAAGGAACTAATTAAGTTACTCTATAATTACTTTCTCAGCTGCTATGTTACTGTGAAACAGGCTATGTAGATAATATTCTCAGTGGGTATATGCCTATTTATTTGTTTGAGTGTTTGTATTAAATTGATACGCAAATGACGTATGTTTATATATATATATATATATATACATATATATATATATATATATATACATATATATATATATATATAAAGCATATGCTATATTAATAAATACGCATACACACACACACACACACACATATATATATATATATATACACATTAAACACATTTATATTTATACATATATGTATGTGTATATATATATATATATATATATATAAAAGGTATAAAATTTCAAGGTGTGTGTTCTTCACCGCATTCTCTCCTCAAACGTCACATTCTCAAATAGGCCCAAGTCTCTAAAATGAAACAATTAATGTAATATATCAATGAGTACTTTCTATTTCTATATGAAAAAAAAAATTACTACCAAAAGCTAATTTTTATTTATCATTACTTGTTAAGCTACAACCCTAGTTAGAAAAAGCAGCATGCTATAAGCCTAGGGGCCCCAACAAGGAAAATAGCCCAGTGAGGAAACGAAACAAGGGAAAAGACAATATTTTAAGAACAGTAACAACATTTACTTTAAAAACTATAAAAACTTAAAAAAAGGAGGAAGAAAAATAAGATAGAATAGTGTGCCCGTGGAACACCATAGTGCAGAGGCTATGGCACTACCCAAGACTAGAGAACAATGGTTTGATTTTAGAGTGTCTTGGTTTTAGCCATGGGGTTACTGTCAACATTTACAGAAACATTTCAGCCATACATTCGCTGTTTACAGAAGTCATGGTAATATATTTTTGTCGACCATATCAAAAACCATAATATTTACATATCCATTTTCCGTAGGGTATTCCGTAACTAACACGCACTACTGATTTTATTGATGCGTATAACAATAAGCTTGCACGAATCTGAATAAAATTTATCGAAATATATTGTAATTATAAAGATAATCTATATATCTCCTAAGTTAAACCTCTGCAGGAAAAGTATTTAAAATTGAGACATATTCATGGCTAAGTAGGAAGTTCCAAACTACCATAAACTAGAGGGGAACTCAGTAGAGCGCTGACCTCCGTCGAAGCAGGTTGTTTCTCGACTTTTTGTTCTACCGTAACCTTGACATTTAACCTTCACCTTCCAAAATTTAATTGTTTCCAGCTTTTTACGTGGCAGTTAATTCCTGCAAGTTTTATTACTCTAGGATTGAAATTGTGGCCAGGAAGATGTTCACATACAAACACACACACACAAACACATACAGGGGGTAAAACATAACCTCAACTGTGACCTTGACCTTTGACCTTCACCTTTCAAAATTTAATTATTTCCAGCTTTTTACGTGACAGTTAATCCCTGCAAGTTTTATAACTCTACGATTAAAATTGGGGCCAGGAATATGTTCACATACACACACACACACACACAAACAGGGGATAAAACATAACCTCGACTGTGACCTTGACCTTTGACCTTCACCTTCCAAAATTTAACAATTTCCAGTTTTTTACATAACAGTTAATCCCTGCAAGTTTTATTACACTACGATTAAAATGGTGGTCAGGAAGCTGTTCACATACAAACACACACAAACAAGGGGTAAAAACATAACCTCCTTCCAACTTCATTGGCAGAGGTAATTACAATTGTCTGTGATCGCGCAAACACTAACATTCATATTTGAAAACAGAACGTACAGAACCTAAACACTGTAGAATTTCAAAAGTTCAAACTTGCAGTAAATGTTTCTATGTTGAACAGGCTGACATAAGTCTTTTTATAGTTTATATACGATATATCTGTTTTGATGTTACTTTTTTTGAAATATTTTATTAAATGTTAATTATTTTTTATATCATTTATTTCCTTATTTCCTTTCCTCACTGGGCTATTTTTCCCTGTTGGGGACCTTGGGCTTATAGCATCTTGCTTTTCCAACTAGGGTTGTAGTTTAGGTAATAATAATAATAATAATAATAATAATAATAATAATAATAATAATAATAATAATGTGGACAAGGGGAACATCTTAAATCATTCCGTAACCAACATCTGACAAGTCCAACCTTATCAAAATCGCATTTAACTTAATTAGTCTATCAATTCCATCTCCCAGATGAGACCACACATGGCTAATTAATATCAATATTGGCCAATTAGCCAATCTAATTAAATGAAAAAGGTAATGCATTTTCAATTTCAACAATAATACTGAAAGAAAGACACATACACTATTGTAAGCATTTTTAAACTAATCTTAAAATATGTTTAAGGCAACGAGTTAAAATCATATCTAATTTTTGGAATCAAATTCTGACTTACATTTGAAAACATTCAATAATTCTTAATGAAGTTAAACGCATTAACGTTACATATACAGAATATTCAAAATAATATTTTTCTGTTTCTTCTATTAACAATGAATTTTATGGATATAGTTTATTACTTAATATATCTATATATATATATATATATATACATATATATATATATATATATATATCCTTTCTGGGTGGGGATACCTTAATGTTGTGAAAGGGTTTGCGTATCGCCATGATCAACAAAGCTGTACTAGTCAGGGCTACCTATACTAGGTTGGTTTGCTGTAAACGATCAAACTTAAGTCTTCCCACCAATACCAATCCGCACTGGCCAGCGTGGTGATGAAAACTGGCCTTTGTCCTGCAGTGGACTAGAGACAGCTGCATTTGTTGTTGTTGTATGCATAAAGTATGCATATGTATACATATACATTCATTATATACTGTGTGTATATATATATATATATATATATATATACATATATATATATGTATGTATATATATTTATTTATATATACTGTACGTGTGTGTATGTAAATATATTGGTTGTGTCTTTCTCTCTTGACTATTAGTTAAGAAGGTATACTCAATTGTTTTCCATGAGATGCATTTGCACAGACTTGCATGGGTGGCCTTTCAGCTCGGAAAAGTTTCCTAATAGCCGATTGGTTGGACAAAATAATTCTAACCAATCAACAATTTCTTTTGAAAATCCTTCAACCACTTACATCTGTCCTTACTTGTTCCGAGAAATAATTATGTCATAACCACTCGTTCATTTACTGTTAAGTATAATGTTATATAGTGATTTATTTTCCTTTTTCTTTTAGTACAATATGATTAAAGGCCTGGTGTTTTCCGAAAAATCCTTGCTGTTTTGGACAAAAGAATAAATAAAACTTTTTCGAGTACACTCCAGTCCAGGATATGAAACAAAGTCCTGCCGGAAGCTAGGAAGAAGAAAAATAAAAACGGTTTATTTCGTTTCAGGAAACCATTAAGATTGTTGTCAAAACTCTCTCTCTCTCTCTCTCTCTCTCTCTCTCTCTCTCTCTCATACATACATACATACATACATACATACATACATACATACATACATATATATATATATATATATATACTGGAAGTGTATCTATATATAAATAAATACATACGGAATATTTACACACACACACACACACATATATATATATATATATATACATACATACATATACGTACGTGTTCAACAGTAAATTAAGTATTCACTAAAGTGCACCAGATATTTTAGGCTTAATTATATCTAACTGGATTGATCTATTAAATTAACATCAGAACAACAATGGCTTGTTTATAATATCAGTTATTTTATCCCCCCAAATTACTTTTTTACCCAAAATAACTGAAAATTATAAAATACTACTTAAAAGCAATCCGTCTCCTCATGGCCATAATTTGCAATTAAACCCAAGGACTTCTTAAAACGATTGCCTTACTAAATGCAGAATGTCTCAAGGTTAGGTATCACAAATGACGATCTTAATACTCAAGCACTTTAGTGATGCCTTAAGGAAAATTACATTTCCGTATTTACATCCTCCCTATATACTGAAGACATTTCCGTATATTTTGGCTCTGCGTTATATTTTGGGAGTAAATATACCTCAAGCTTCTTAGCATACTCTGTTCTCCGCTATTTAATTTAGGAAAAATATGATTATAGAATAAAAATAGTAGCCCGTTGCTTACTATTTTTAATAGCAACAGACAGATTTAGGTTGTCTTATCTAAAATGAAGATCAGGTATACCCGCTACATTCCCTATTTTCCCTGGAGTCCCTGGGGTTATAGCATTCTGCTTTTCCAACTAGGGTTGTAGCTTAGAAATTAATAATAATAATAATAATAATAATAATAAAAATAATACTAAAAATAATAACAATAACAAATATAAAATAATAATAATAATAATAATAATAATAATAATAATAATAATAATAATAATAATTCGAATATATTTTAGATGGTTTGAGTGCGCCATTGTGTGTTTACTTTGACAGGAGACTCAGCTACGCATTCATACTTGTGCGCTACTTCCGATGTAGGAGTAGCTTTCACCTGAAATCTTTTGCTGAGATTTTGTTAGAAGAGAATATTTTGCTTTGTATACCGATGGTCTATTTAGAAAAAATAAACTTGAATTTCTTATAAAAAATTTTGAGCAGTTGTAATTAGGAACAAAAGAGGGAGTGGGAAATGCTGAATCTGTGTGCGCTTGAGTGTGCATATCTAAATACTAAGCCCAGTTTATACTAGTCGGGTACACTAGTAAATCATACTTACAACGGCGAAATTCATTATTTTCATACTATATTTTTGCACTGTTACTCCTGGTGAATTTCTTAATTACTCCCCTTCTTCCGTAAATTTCCGATTAAAGCTTCCTTTCAATTAAGTCAATTAAAACGAGTTAATTACATTTCGACCTGATTCTTTATGAAAGAAACGGATACTTCTCGTCAAGCCAGGTTTGATTCTCAGAAAAACATAATGAATTGGTAATTATATTTCCAATAGTGCCATATTCTCTGTAACATGGTCTTCCAATGTCTTGGGTTAAAGTTCTCTTGCTTGAGGGTACACTCAGACACACTATTCTATCTAATCTCTTTTCCTCTTGTTTTGTTAAAGATTGTATAGTTTATATAGGAAATATTTGTTATAAGGTTATTACTCTTCTTGAAATATTTTATTTTTCCTTGTTTCCTTTCCTCACTGGGCTATTTTCCCTGTTGGGGCCACTGGGCTTATAGCATCCTGCTTTTCCAACTAGGGTTGTAGCTTAGCAAGTAATAATAATAATAATAATAATAATAATAATAATAATAATAATAATGGTTTCGAATGCTTTTGACACTAGAAAATTTCTAAATGGACTTTACCCATGATATGTATTGTAGAGATTTCAAATTACACGTGGACTCTCTAACGAGGAAAATCAAGATGATTAAAGTTAGAAATTGATACCAAATTAGTAACCACAAAAATAACAATATACAAACTGCTGTTGTATTTATAACCTAAGAATTAGAATATGAATGATTTGCCAACGAAATGTCTATATTAATATCATCTTACGTCCCATATTGATAATAGATTTACGAACTGTGGATGCAAAAATAATATAATTCAATATTATCACCATTCTGAGAGAGAGAGAGAGAGAGAGAGAGAGAGAGAGAGAGAGAGAGAGAGAGAGAGAGAATCCTTGACCTTGAATAAGATTAATATTATCAACGTAACTTTTATTTGTGAAATATAACTTAGTTTTTCGAGAGAGAGAGAGAGAGAGAGAGAGAGAGAGAGAGAGAGAATTATAGACCTTAAATAAGATGAATATTATCAACGTAACTTTTATTTGTGATATATAACATAGATTTTGGAGAGAGAGAGAGAGAGAGAGAGAGAGAGAGAGAGAGAGAATTATTGACCTTGAATAAGATGATTATTATCAACGAAACTTTTATTTGTGAAATATATCTCATAGATTTTCGAGAGAGAGAGAGAGAGAGAGAGAGAGAGAGAGAGAGAGAGAGAATTATTGACCTTGAATAAAATGAATATCATCAATGTAACTTTTATTTGCGAAATATAACTCATGGATTTTGGAGAGAGAGAGAGAGAGAGAGAGAGAGAGAGAGAGAGAGAGATCCGTAATCACATTGCAGGATTCTGCAATTGCGCGAAGATTGTTGCCTAGAATTTAAATCAGCAAGACCTTCCTGAAATTTCAGAGTGAATTCGGGAAATTTGATGGCACAGCTCATTTCGAGAGTCGAAAGGTAAATTTGCAGATCTGCAATGGGCGCTCAAGATAACGAAGGAAAATACAGGGTTCTAGGTCATCACTTTCACAAATTATCGTTTATATATGAAACTCCCAGCAATAACGTAAAATCTATCTATTTAAGAAGGTATTTCCCTAATTTTAGGGGGTAGCCGACATCAAACAAATGAACAAAAGGGGACATTTCCTCTCCGCTACTCCCAGCCTGACGAGGGATTCAACCGAGTTTGGCTGGTACTGCTCGGGTGACACAGACGCCCCCCCCCCCCCTGTTAATAATACACTAAAACAGTAAACGTAAAGTTTAAGGTATTAAGAAAAATATCTAAATAGTTAAATGATAAATAGTGTTTATCTACAAATAAAAAGCGCGTAAGGGAAGTAGATTCCAATGAATGACATGTTTGTAAATCAATAAGATTTTCTTTTCTAATTTGACAGTGGTTTTCCCACAAAAGTCGGCGAGTCAGCATTTCAAGGACAGACAGGACAAAGAATAATGACTTGTTCAACCATGATATGAGTATTTATTCTCATTGAGGTTTATCGTCATTATAAATGATGATGATGATGATGATGATGATGATGACAAATGTAACAATAAATACATCATCCGTAATATTACGACCTTGGACTGAACAGATCGAAAACCCAGACAAAGGCAGACTAAAGCGCGTTCCAAAGCCAAGAACAGACATTTAAGATGGTTTTACATTTCAAGCATACGACATACATCGAACCCTGAGTGACAGCAAGTGACTTGATGTGTTTTTAAACGTAAGAAGAACATTGAATCCGAGTTCTACATATTATCAAGATTAAATCCCATCTCAAAAATCCTATAACTTAAAAGTCGAGATTTGAGGATTTGAAAAAACATGCGATGAGGATTTTGAAAGAAGATATAAAATAAAATAAATTCTAAAACTAGTAATAATTATATATATATATATATATATATGTGTGTGTATTTATATATATTTATATATAATATACACATATATACAATTTATATATATTTATATATATATATATATATATATATATTTATATATATTTATATATAATATACACATATATACAATTTATATTTATATATATATATATATATATATATAATATATATATATATTATATATTCATATTATATATCATATATATATATATACATATATATAATTATATATTTAGCACAACACATCACTCAAGCTAGATAGATTCTGGTAGCGTCTGCAACTTCACCATCCTTGTGAGCTAAGGATGGAGCGTTTGGGGGTCTCCAAGTCTATCTGCTGAGTCATGAACAGCCATTACCCGACCCTAACTTGATGAGGGGGGGGGGGGGGGGCGTGAGCATTGATTACACGTGTATATAGTCCGTCTCTAGAACATTGTCCTGCCCCTTGCCTCTGCCATTCATGAGCGACCTTTAAACCTTTAGAGATCATTCTAGCAAACCCGGAAAACAATTAGCAGATAGCTAATTTCACTGTTGCCATATGCCACGAAATATTAAATAAGCGTTGTGGTATTGCAAATCGAGAGAGAGAGAGAGAGAGAGAGAGAGAGAGAGAGAGTAGCACCCTCACTATATAAGACTTCGTGCCGAAGACCATAAACAAACATTTTGAGTAAATGTATACGTAAGCGATAAGAGAATTTAACAGTTACTCCTCGGCGTCTGCAAATCATTAAAAAAGACCTCCAGCGCTAGAGACGGTAATAGGATGCCGGCAACAGGGCGAACAGGAAACACACAGCAATCCTTCCCCCAAGTAATTTACAGGGAGGTCGAATAGCATGCGAGTCATAATAACAGGCTTGACGTAATTTTCACACCCTAAAATTAACGTTCCTCAATGACCACTGCTAAATATAAACACAGTTCTTACAAAACTATAAAATTTGCAAACTATAAATACAACCAATGCTAATGTGACGTCTATTTATAGATGCTTAAAAATGTGCACTAAAAAGTGGTAAAATTCCTGGAATAAATGTTGCAAGGCATTTACAGTTTTAAAAACGGATATTATTATTATTATTATTATTATTATTATTATTACTATTATTATTATTATCACTTGCTAAGCTACAACCCTAGTTGGAAAAGCAGGATGCTATTAGCCCAGGGGGCTCCAACAGGGAAAATAGCCCAGTGAGGAAAGGAAACAAGGAAAAATAAAATATTTTCAGAACAGTATCAACATTAAAATAAATATTTCCTTTATAAACAATGAAAATTTTAACAAAACAAGAGGAAGAGAAATTAGGTAGAATAGTGTACCCGAGTGTACCCTCAAGCAAGAGAACTCTATCGCAAGAGAGTGAAAGACCATATGCAGGTCTTACAAATCTATAAAATGTACAAACTATAAATGCTACCAATGCCAAAGTGACTTTTCTATTTATAGATAGAGGAAGTTAGTAACAATGGCAAACATATAACTACGTACACAATTGATGCTAATGGTACTGCAGTCACAACAACCATTAGGAATAGAATAGATTATGTAAAGAAACACTGTGGTTCATTACTGACTTTTTGCTTGCATACTTTTAATTCGTCTGATCACAATTTTATTCAACGTCATAGTGTTTTCAACTGTCCACTTTCGCATTCTTTTACTTTGCATAAATCAAGAATATTTGTTTGTATTATTCAATAGTCATTTACAATCCGTAAAAAACACTTAAGAATATGATAACATTATGAATTTAATCTTAAAAGTAACAATACTTATTCAATATAACTGTGAACAAATTATAGCTAATCTGCACATGTCTACCTAGTATATGTCAATGAATATTTAGTGTGAAAAGATACTAAAAAATAAAAGTGGTTTTATGAAAGTATTAAAAATATACATTACGCCAAATTCTGAAATACTTCAAAGGCTTGATATGACCACATATTTCAGGCTTTTCCAAGGCCGTAGCCATAAAGTCTGAACAGAACCACAACTGTCATCTATCAGGGAGGCTTTCATGAAAACCGGTTTCAGTATATTTCCGCAATAAATTTGGGGAGAGAGAGAGAGATAGAGAGAGAGAGAGAGAGAGAGAGAGAGAGAGAGAGAGAGAGAGAAATTCCATACATTAAAAGATTCAAGGAAATTTTTAACGCTATATAAAATGTAACTCGCAGCAAGAATCTAATGTAAGTCTAAACATTACCAAGATCAACTTTTGAAAATATAGAACTTAATGTCATTCTTAAGAAAATAAGTCATATATGAAATGTACAAGCTAATTTAATTCTTAAGAAACTGCCAAGGTCAGGTAGGCAAGTAGAAGAACCTTATGTAATTCTCGAGAAAATAACAAGGTCAGGTAGAAAAAAGGTACAAAGACTCAAGTCGGAACTCCAACCAAGATTAATAGTACCATGATGCAATAGGAATGACCCCTCCCCCTCTCTCTCTCTCTCTCTCTCTCTCTCTCTCTCTCTCTCTCTCCTTAAGATAAGAGACTAACAGTGATCGTATATTTTTCTCACGAAACGTACGAATTAGGAAAAGTTCTAGACATAATGGTAAAATGGCCCCAAGTTATTCATACTCATATAAAGAACAATGACACAAGAAAAGTTCTAGACATAATGGTAAACTAGCCTCAAGTTATTCAGTCTCATATAAAGAACAATAACACAAGAACAGCGTAAAGGAAGCGGAAAAGTCTTTAGGTATGTCTTCACCACAAAGGCTCATCAAGGTCAAACATCTCCGAGTCATAACATCTTGGCTGCCAGACGTACGATTCAACCTAAGCTTTTTACAGACGCGTAGTAAATTTTACTTTGAGAGTCACCAAATAGTCTTGAAATGTACAATGCATTTACGAAAGGCAGATAATAGAAATGCTCTATAAAAAGCCATGCGATATGCTTATGCAAACACCACGATCAAGGTGGGCTCAGTACTGTGCTGCCAAAGGTGTTTACAATTTCTACGGGGTAGGTTCATGCACAGCGTGAGGATGAGTATTCATAACTGCCTTCGCAAGCCTAAAATCCGTTAACTTTGGATACATGGTGTTCTGTATGTTAGCCCTTAAAGTCCAGGAACTATGGGGGTAAATGTCATTCAGAGCAAAAATTATAATTCATGAAATGACACCGAGATGTGTTTCCATGACACCAGTTAAGGAAAAAATGTACGATACACATGAATGATATTCTTATACATAACATACATGAATGGGCAGGCCGCTCTTGAGCAGATTCAAGAATTACATTGGGGAAATAAAAGTGTATATCTAAGCTAATATATTATCTGTACATATGGTTAAAGCCTTTCTTATGATTATTATTATTACTAGCTGAGATACAACCCTAGTTGGAAATGCCGGATGCTATGAGCCCAAGAAATCCAACAGGGAAAACAGCCCTGTGAGGAAAAGAAATAAGATAATATAGAAATTACAAGAGAAGTAATGAACAATTGAAATAAAATATTTCAAGAACAGTAACAACATTAAAATTGATCTTTCATATATAACTATAAAAACCTAAAAAAAAAGAGGCAGAGAAATAAGGTAGAATAGTGTGCCCGACTGTAGACTCAAGAAAGAGAACAGATACTTCATGTTTTTTCGTTTTCTCTTCACTTTCAAAATCTAAATAAAAAATCAAGTCAATCTGCTACATAATTTTATATTATTAAAATTGGCACTACCAATGCAAGGTAAAATTTAAACCCAACACCAAAATAACTGGAAATGTGGTGGCCCATGCAGTAGCGTCCCGGACCGGTGAACGCCAGAATGGGGTTCGAGTCCCGCTCAAACTCGTGTTAGATCCTTTGGTCGCTGCAACCTCGCCATCCTTGTGAACTAAGGATGGGGGATTTGGGGTAGCCTATAGATCTACCTGCTGAGTCATCAGCAGCAATTGCCTGGCCCTCCTTGGTCCTAGCTTTAGCGCTGATCATATGTATATATGGTCAATTTAAGGGCATTGTCCTATTCGATAGGGCAATGTCACTGTCCCTTGCCTCTGCCATTCATGAGTGACCTTTAAAATACCTTTAAGAGATCATCTTCCTTGGAATTTTCGAATACAGTCAGCCTATAGACTTTGTAGATTCAAGAGCTGATAAAAAACCCGCACAATCACAATCATGAAATGATGATTAATTTAGCCTATAGCTTTTTAACTGGGACGTCAAAAACATCAGATCTGAGGGCAGGCGGACATGAATCCTGAAAGATCAAATATGAGGGTATATTGGCAATAAACGTGGCACAAGTAATCTAATGCAATTGGAATTTTATTACTTGGGAATTCTTTAAGAGAATTGACCTTGCATTTCAGAACTGGATACCATCACTTCTTTATTGCCAATGGAAACATAATTGGCTCTCTTCGGTATGTACAATATTATCTGGATATGATTGCATTCAAGTCAACCAATGCCCCCCCCCCCCTTCCCGCTCTCTCTCTCTCTCATATCAAGAGAATAAGTAGTATTTAAATCTTACAAATAGAAAACGCTCATTACTAGTGACCAGAAACGGCACAATCACACATTCTTATGTGTAGGCCTACGGGTCAGTTTTATTCATCAAAATACGATCTAATTTAAAATAAGCAAATTAACAGGGACCCAAAGGTATAATAATGATGCAACGTCAAAACACGAATTTCCTTAAAAGATTAATAGTTTTTTAGTCAAATTACAAACATAACCAACGGCAGGCATTTTACACCTGCCCCCCCCCCCTCTCTCTCTCTCTCTCTCTCTCTCTCTCTCTCTCTCTCTCTCTCTCTCTCTCTCAGGTTTAATGAGATGGGATTCCATTTTGATAATTTGTGGAAAGTAGATTCAACGTTTTGCGCATGTGTGGAATCACACCACGTTCCTGGCTGTGAAACAAGTTTCGAGTTCTGTCGTGATCTTGAATGTAAAATCATCTTCAAGGTGTGTTTATTGTATATTGAAATGTGTTAAATATCTTCACATATAAGTTCTTAATTGATTCGTTCCAATAGCATTAGTACTATTGTTGTTATGGTTGTTATAACTGTCATCATCTCTGAGCGATACCGTTACCACCAACGTAGATTTTGCTTCATTCGTCCCCGAAATTATTTATAAAGGTAAGTAACCTTAAAAAGTTCAAAATTGCAGCAAATGTTTTTATGTTGATCAGGCTGACATAAGTCTCTTTTTTAGCTTATATATTCAATGTTGATACTGTTCTTAAAATATCTTATTTTAATTGTTCATTACTTTCTTATTTATTTCCTCATTTCCTTTGCTTAACTGGGCTATCTTTCCTTGTTGGGGTTCTTGGGCTTATAGCATCATGTTTTATCCAAGTAGGGTTGTAGCTTAGCAAATAATAATAATAATAATAATAATGATAAAATTGATGCTACTCTTCTTAAAATATTTTATTTTAATTGTTTATTATTTTTCAGAAGGTTTTTCTATTTCATTATATCCTTTCCTCGCTGGGCTATTTTTCCCTGTAGGAGCCCTTGGGCTTATGACATCCTGCTTTTCCAACTAGGGTTGTAGTTTAGCTAATAGTAGTAGTAGTAGTAATAATAATAATAATAATAACTACTGAAACATATCAATGTATACCATCGGCCTACTACTCTGTTGCATCTCCCAACAGACTCACGCACCTACAAAATTCCTGCACACTCGCACGCCACATTATAAGCCTTCGATGGCCAAGAACACCTTGCTGGCAAACTGTACGTCGAAAATAACTTAGGAAGTTCTGGCAAGTCCGTGAAAGAATGTGATAAAACTCGCACGTGGACGATAAAGAGAGGGAAGTTTAGGAACGCAGAGAGTGATATAGAATAATATACGAAGATCAAAGACAAAAATGAAAGGATAATAACAAAAGCACAAGGACATGAAAAAAAATTATTATTATTATTTGCTAAGCTACAACCCTAGATGGATAAGCAGGATGCTATAAGCCCAGGGGCTCCAACAGTAAAAATAGCCCAGTGAGGAAAGGAAAAAAGGAAAAATAAAATATATTAACAACAGTAACAACATTAAAATAAATGTATCCTATATAAATTATAAAAACTAACAAAACAAGAGGAAGAGAAATCAGATAGAATAGTGCGCCCGAGTGTACCCTCAAGCAAGAGAACTCTACGAAGAGAGGGATATAGTATAATATACGAAGTTAATTGTTTGTATAATGTTATGATAATAAGAACAAATGCATGAAAAATATGTTGCTTACTTAAGCTCATCAAGAAACAGATACATATGTGAGAAATAGAAACCGCGACAAATAACACTTTTAAGACGAAAACACACTGGTTTAGTCATACGGTGGCAGGTGCTCTTCCTCGGTTCTTACCCCTACCCCCTCTAACACTATCTTATACATAAGTTATCAATAGAATGAAATAATCAGTAATAGTATCTATCATTAATATGATGTTAAGGTGATAACTACAAATTATAAACGTAATTTCAGGAATAATAATTTACGTGGTTTTTTTTTAATGTTGAAATACACAAAATACTGACCCAAAATATAACAAGTACAAAATTCAACGGGTCTCTCTCTCTCTCTCTCTCTCTCTCTCTCTCTCTCTCTATGGGTGTCTAATATATATATACATATATATATATATATATATATATATATATATATATATATATATATATAAGCACACATACAAATATGCAAATACACACACACACACACACACATATATATATATATATATATATATATATATATATATATGTATATATGTGTTTACACACACACATACATATATATATATATATATATATATATATATATATATATATATATATATATTATATATATATATACACATATATAAGAAAATCACTCAACCTAATTTTTCTATACTTCGCACATTAACCGTAAGGTATTTCAAATTGAATAAAATCTATTCTTTTACATAATTTGCATTTAAGACTATCATTTGAATTATATCTTTTGCAACATCAATAAAATTCAAATAAAAACTAAGCATATAGAACTATCATATATAGTTTATATCGGAAATATTTATTTTATTATTGTAACTGTTCTTAAAATATTTAATTTTCCTCGTTTCCTTTCCTCACCGGGCTATTTTCCCTATTGGAACCCCTTGGGCCTAGAGCATCCTGCTTTTCCAACTGGGGTTGTAGCTTAGCAAGTAATAATAATAATAATAATAATAATAATAATAATAATATTTTCTGCAACATGCTGTAACCGTACAAAATACACACATACACATTGAGCAATATCTACTTTTTTTAAGCTTTTATTTCCTTCAAAAACTTCAATTAAAGTCAAATAAAACTCCACAGCGTTCTAAACCTTCCAATTCCCTTTGAAGGTGAAGGTAATGAAGCGTTGAACACCCTTTAGTAAAACCATTTAAACTCCTAAGTAATGTTGATAGTATTTTTACAACCTTTTAAAAGACTTAACCTATATAATTGACTTTATCGTTCTATTATTATTATTATTATTACTAACCAAGCTACAACTCTTGTTATAAAAAACAGGATGCTATTAGTCCAAGAATTCCAACAGGGAAAAATAGCCCAGTGAGTGAAGGAAATACGGAAATAAATAAACTCAAGTAAAGCTATATATACAATTTTTACAACCCTTTAAAAGACTTACAACCTATATAATTGACTTTGTCGTTTTAGTATTATTAATATCATTGTTATTAATACTAGCTAAGCTACAGCTCTATAAAAGCAGGATGCTGTAAGTCCAAGAATTCCAACAGGGAAAACTAGACCAGTGAGAAAAGAAAAAACGGAAATGAATGAACTACAGATGAGAAATAATGAATAAATATAAAATATCTTGAAATGAATAACAACGTTAAAATAGATCAGTCATATATTAACTATGAAGGCACATGTCACCCTGTCCAAAAAAAAAAAAAAAAAAAAGTGCACAGATAAATAATAACGGATAAAATAAAATATTCCATTGGAAATCATTATTACAATAATATCTAAAAGATGTATAAAGGAAAAGAATAAAATAAAATACAGCTCTGGGACTGTCCTTGGCAGTAGTTCGTAACGATGAAAAGAGCCCGTGTTGGCTCCAGTGTTTCAATTCCTTAGTCCCAGTTCATTCGTACCTAAACATGAGGTCCACATTCCCTAATCCTTTCATATATATATATATTACCCTGTTGGAGCCCTTGGGCTTATGGCATCTTGCTTTTCCAACTAGGGTTGTAGCTAGGCTAATAAAAATAATAATAATAATAATAATAAATAATAATATAAAAAAAAACTATCTGATGGAGATTTATTTGTAACATAAGACTATAAAAAACAACAGACGTGTAATGTATCCTGGATCTTGTATATAGTCAAAATATTCCATTGGTGAATTTAAGAGTAAAATATCAGTAAATTTAATGTTCCTAAATAATAATCGTAAATATCAACATTTCAATGAGTCGGAATTTTCCTAAATGGTACATCAGTGAGCTAATAACTAAAATAAATTACACCTACCGGCAGTACCATACCAAACTGGGCTTAAACCATGATACCCTAAACTCATTTGTTTGAAAAACATAATTATTGAATGCAACTAAAAAAAATTACTCTTCATTCGTGATTTAAATGCTATTCAAAAATAAATAAAATAAATTAGGCCTACCAGCATAGTGCTATATAAACCTAGGCCTAGTCCATGATACCCTCAACTCGATAGGCAGAGAAACAAACTTATTAAAAACAACTAAAATGTCGACTTTTAATTCATGATTTAAAAATAACGAAAATAAATTATGCCTACAAGCACTACAAATGAAACTAGGCCTCGATACGCTTGTTCGAGAAACTAACATATCAAAAGCCACTACAGCAATCTTCAATTAATGTTTAAAAATAAGTTAGGCCTACTAGTATAGTGCCACATGAACATAGGCCATGATACCCTCGATACGCTTGTTCGAGTAACAAACTCATCAAAAGCAACTAAAGCAGCATTCAATTCATGTTTACAATTAAGTTAGGCCTACTAGTATAGTGCCATACATAGCTAGGCCTAGGCAATGATACCGTCGATTCGCTTGTTCGAGAAACTAACTTATCAAAAGCAACTAAAGCAATCTCCAATCTGTGTTTGTAAATAAGTTAGGCCTATGTATAATGCCATAAATAAACCTAGGCAATGATACCCTCGATTCACTTGTTCGAGAAAACTAACTTATCAAAAGCAACTAAACAATCTTCATTCTGTTTTTAAAAAAATAAATTAGGCCTACTAGTGAAGTACCAAATAAACCTAGTCCTACGCAATGATACCATCGATTCGCTTCCTCGAGAAACAAAATCATTAAAAGCAACTAAAGCAATTTTCAATTCAAGTTTAAAAATAAGTTAGACCTACTAGTATAGTGCCATATTAACCTAGGCCTAGGCCATAATACCCTCGATTTGCTTGCTCGAGAAACACAATTATTAACAGCAACTAAAACAATCTTTAATACGTGGTTAAAAATTAGTTAGGCCTACTAGTACAGTGACATATAAACATAGGCCTAGGCCATATACCCTCGATTCGCTTTTTCAAGAAACAAACTTATTAAAAGCAACTAAAACAATCTTCAATTCATATTCAAAAATAAGTTAGGCCTACTAGTATAGTGCCATATAAACATAGGCCATGATACACTCGACTAGCTTATTCGAAAAACAAACTTATTAAAAGCAACTAAAGAAAAAGACCCAAAACCAAAACATAACAAACCAAAAAAACTAAACAAAACTCACTCAATGTTTCTTCTTCTGCACAAACCGTTTCTGTAACAACACAAGAAGTTCCATTAACGGAAGTTCTGGTTGTTTGCGAAGATATGGCCGTAGTGACGGTGGTCTGCTCTTCGCAATATACACCAAAAGCCATCATATTACATTCGTAGGCTGATGAAGTCATTGCGAAGAGAAAATAATCCT
>NC_090726.1:196995985-197012226 GCF_036898095.1 Palaemon carinicauda
TATATATATATATATATATATATATAAATATATATATATATATATATATATATATATATATATATATATATATATCATTTTCATCATCATCTCCTCCTACGCCTATTGACACAAAGGACCTCGGTTAGATTTCGCCAGTCGGCTCTATTTTGAGCTTTTATTTCAATACTTCTCCATTCATCATCTACTTACGTTTCATAGTCTGATATATATATATATATATATATATATATATATATATATATATATATATATATATATATATATATATATATATATATATATCTTGGTCACCATGAGCGCCATTCCCATAGTATGACTACTCAGTCTCTCCCCATTCCTCGGGTAAGATGAAGAGGGAGTGGCCGTACCCAGGAGAGAGAGAGAGAGAGGAGGGGGGGGGTTACCCCGACAGGTACACTCGGAAACCACAAACTAACCCACAAATTACCGAAACTGGAAAGGGGGAGGGGGTAGGAAGGGTTGAATCCACATGCGCTTGTGTGCATATCTATCTAAACATTTAGTTCTCACTTTTGACGGGTCGCGTACACAAGAACATATATAAAGGTTGACAGACTGTACCGAGATACAGCTTTAAAACCCCTCTGAGCTAGACATAAAAAGGTAGGTCCCGTGGTAAAGTGGTTAAGAGCTAAGGTTGCCAATCTATGGGACAGCGTTCGATCCTAGCGATCCCCCACAAGTCTATCCATCTGTAAATGAGTAGCAAAATTTACAGGAGCAACGAAAAACCCGATAAAGGGATAGAGAAGCGGCTGGATGGATGAATTTTGGATAGATGGATAGAAAAGTGGATGAAAAACATGATAAGAGGGATAGAGAAGCAGCTGGATAGAGGAATTTTGGATAGAGATAGAGAAGTGGATGAAAAACACGATAGAGGGATAGAGAAGCGGCTGGATGTGCTTGATGGAGGAATTTTGGATACAGGGATAGAAAAGTGGATGAAAAACATGATAAAGTGATACAGAAGCGGCTGAATAGAAGAATTTTGGATAGAGATAGAGAGTTGGATGAAAAACAGGATAGAGGGATAGAGAGGGGGCTGGATGTGCTGGACGGAGTGATTTTGGATAGAGATAGATAAGTGGATGAAAAACATTATAGAGGGATAGATAATTGGCTGGATGTGCTGGACGGAGGAATTTTGGATAAAAGTGATATAGTAGATGAATGTGTTGGTTGGAGGATTTTTTAACAAATTGCAAGAAAAATCGTCCCTAAGAATTGGCTGAGATGCTACAAGGCTGGACTTTGCAAGCAGCGTCTCCTTTAAACGGGAAAAGGCACAAGGTGAAAAGACTATTAGACCTAGAAAGTTTCTGGTTATTATTATTATTAATATTATTATTATTATTATTAGCTACAACCCTAGTTGAAAAAGCAGGATGCTACAAGCCCAAGGGTTCCAACAGGGAAAAATAGCCTAGTGAGGAAAGGAAATAAGGAAATAAATTACATATGAGAAGTAATAAATAGGGAATATAAAAATATCTCAAGATCAGTTAGAAATGAAAGACACGTTATCAATAAATCTTAGTAAAAGCGTAACTTTAACAGTTTGGAAATATTTTCACGATTAATTCCTCCGGTATGCGAACATCAATCCGAACAAAGTTAGAACGAGTTTAAACAGAAGGACGTCTTGAAATGTCTTGCGTAAGAGCGAACGGACAGTATCGAGAAGCAATATAAACTTTCTTTCAAAGTTTGGGACAATTCCTGAAAGGTGGAAGTCGTAACCATCGGTTTTATGATAAAAGGTACTTCAATTCTACAGTTTTAACTCTTCTAAACACATTCAGGTATACTGTTTATATCCACTAGAGCTGGTAGCCAAAAAAAAAAAAAAAAAAAAAATCATCTGACCCAAGGGTCATTGGCATTTGGTCATCCATATTGGGTTCTTTGAACTCTCTCTCTCTCTCTCTCTCTCTCTCTCTCTCTCTCTCTCTCTCTCTCTCTCCTCTCTCTCTCTCTCTCTCTCTCTCTTGGAAGCATAGAAAAAATCGTGAACAGATCAACTTTTCACTAGCGATATTGTGCCTTTAAATACGGGCCAACTCCACTGTAAAATGCAAATATAAATATATATATATATATATATATATATATATATATATATATATATATATATATATATATATATGTATATATATATATATATATATATATATATATATATATATATATATATATATATATATATATGACATAGAATTGAAACAAAATATACCTGGGACTATTGATATAAAAACATATCTATCATAATTATTATAATTACTAGCTTAGGTGACCTATCATAAATGACGGCTAAATATTTCATTATATATGCACGCGCACCCCTCAGACCAGGGTATGGCTATTCCCTCTCTCCCCTACTAGAGGGACGGGGAGAGGCTGAGTAGTTATAAGTTTGGCAATGCCACTAAGCGTGACCGGAAATTATATATTGTATAACCAAAAACTACATCTTTACTACAAGGTATAGGAGAAAATATCAACATAAATCATTAAGTTTAATAAATTCTACTTTTCTTTACAAAGAACCAAGAACCAATATAATTCAATTACCTTAACTTGGGGATCACTTTAGAGACGTCCGAGGATCCAAAATTCGTGGCTCATTAACCGAAGGGATTTAATGTCAGCCTCCTGAAAACTTACACGTAACTGACGTGCATGTACGTCACTAACAAGATAAATTCATAGCCTAACTGGGATCATGAAACTTGGTGATATTATATTTCATCTTCAATTGAAATTAAAACTCGAAATTGTACGATTAGAGTAAATATAGATAAACACACACATACACATATATAATCATATATATATATATATATATATATATATATATATATATATATATATATATATATTTATATATATATATACATACATACATAAATATATGTATAAGTATGTATATATATATATATATATATATATATATATATATATATATATATATATATATATATATATATATATCTGTGTGTGTGAATGCGCATATAAAAGCGATTACCCCGGTTAGATGAAATGCATGAGGTATTACCAGTTGTTTTTACGTGTTTATATAGACGATGCGTGATTAAACACGCGAAAGGACTTGATAATACCTCAACCCTTATATCTTCTCAGGCTTGAATGTGTATTCCGTTACATAGTGGAGCTACACAGTTAGGGATGCCAACGCAAGAGCCCGTGCCTAGCATGAATCTAGGCAGTTTAACACGCAAGCAAGAGCTACACATAGCATAGGGGCCTTTACGTATTAGACACCTTGGTCTAAAATTGTCCTAGAGGTATTTACGATTTATCATGACGTAGTTTGATCAGTTATCTGTCGAAGATTTTTACGAAAAGATAAGTCATCCTCATCTTAAAAATAACTGACTATTGAAATAGATGTTCAAATGTTGACATAAAATAACTGCAATGTATTTCCCGTAATTGGATGTTCATGTGTAACGAATGTATAAACCATTGACATACTAAGAGATTATTATTATTATTATTATTATTATTATTATTATTATTATTATTATTATTATTATTATTACTAGCTAAGCTACAACTCTTCTAGGAAAAGTATTATGCTACAAGCCAAAGGGCTCCAACAGGAAAAGTAGCCCATTGTGGAAAGAAAATAATGAAACATAAAATAGTGTGCCTGAGTGTACCCTCAAGAAAGAAAAAAACTAGTCCAAGACAGTGGAAGACCATGGTACAGAAGCCATGACACTACCCAAGGCAATTGTTCAATTTTGGAGTGTCCTTCTCCCAGAAGAGCTGCTTACCGTAGCTAACGAGTCTGTCCTACTCTTCCCAAGAGGAAAGTAGCCACTGAACAATTACAGCGCAGTACTTAAACCCTTGAGTGAAGACAAATATTAGTGAAGACAAACATGAAAATTGTTAATTTAGAAAACATTGGAAATAAAACAAAGACATAACCCTCAAAGGACCAAAAGTCAATATCAGTCATTTACAATGACGAAGGAGACTTCAATAAAATCAACAAATGTAGTAAAAGGTAAATTTACTCTACAGATTGCAATTAAGAATTTACACCGTGGTTGGAAAAGAAACACTCCATCAGATTTGACAAATGGATCTCTCTTTCTAGAAGGGGACAGAGAGAGCGAGAGAGAGAGAGAGAGAGAGAGAGAGAGAGAGAGAGAGAGAGAGAGAGAGAATTTCCGTTATCTAGCTTATTTCTCTGCCTTTTGTTTTGTTGAAGTTTTTATAGCTTATATAGGAGATATTCATTAAAATGTTGTTACTGTTCTTAAAATATTTTATTTTACCTTGTTTCCTTTCCTCACAGAACTATTTTCCCTGTTGGAGCCCCTGGACTTACAGCATCCTGCTTTTCCAAATAGGGTTGTGGCTTAGGAAGTAATAATAAAAATAACAATAATAATAATAATAATAATAAATAATAATAATAATGATAAATAATAAAATAATAATAATAATAAATAATGATAATAATAATAATAATAATAATAATAATAATAATAATAATAATAATAATAATAATACACGCTAATAATTCTAAAATATTACTTACGATTTATTTGAAACAGGACAAGCAGCTAAATTGTACTACCGATCGCAACTTTGACTCAAACTCGTCCAACGTGAACGTATAGTGCTGATGGATAGCTTGTATCAAAGGAGATAAACCATTGCTGCTCGGAAATAGAAACATAGAAACAGACCATTACATCATAAACTCAAAAGCAACTTTTCTGTTTATCCACAAGAAACGTCCCTGCCTGGCGATATGCTGGACTGGGGTTCTGGCACGGTTTCGGTTCACTAGTTTCTTGTAGCGTCTGCAACCTTACCACCTTTGTGAGCTAAGGATGCGAAATTTGGGGGAGCCTATAATCCTATCTAGTGAGTCATCAGCAGCCATTGCCTGGCCCTCCCTGGTCCCGTTTAGGCTCGATAGTTTTTTGTAGTGTCTGCAACCTCACCACCTTTGTGAGCTAAAGATGGGAGGTTTCGGGGAGCCTACAATCCTATCTGGTGAGTCATCAGCAGCCATTGCCTGGCCCTCCCAGGAGGGAGCTTGGGCGCTGTTACTGTACCTTGCCTCTGCCATTCACGAACAACCCTTAAACAGCTTACGGCCACTTGACCGAGTCAGTAAGCACATCAGAAACACTATAATCCTACCTGCTGAGTCATCAGCAGCCATTGCCTGGCCCTCCCTGGTCCTAGCTCGATGGAGAGGGGGCTTGGGCGCTGTTACTGTACCTCGCCTCTGCCATTCACGAGCAACCTTTAAACAGCTTACGGCCACGTGAGTTAGTCAGTTAGAGCATTATAAACAATTTAGTAGGATGATGTCCAAATTCTTGGGTTGAGAATGAATGCGATATTACCATAAACAAATCTACTTAACCTTTTACTCGTTTTAGAAGTTAAACGCTTAATTCGTTTTAGGAAATATCTTTTAAAATAGCAAAAATTATTCTTTATTCAAATCATCTTAATGGGCGAAAAGCCAACTTTTAACGTCAATTTAATCAACATGATAATCAAATTCTCATTTGATAGTACTACTAATTAAACTATATTATTATTTAACATAATTATTGCGTAAACTGATTAAAATTATGCTTATGAGTTCAATTACCCAGCTCCATTTACTGCATCAACGCACATATTACACAAGCAAGCATATATAATGATGTATTTACAGTATATGTATGTATAATATAATTATATATATATATATATATATATATATATATATATATATATATATATATATTAATATCAATATAAATTAAATATATTCATCCATAGTGATGCTAAAAACCCACAGAAAGGCAACCAAATCCATATTTAATATACTCTAGTCTTTTTTACTTAATTTATTCATAAATATAAGCCAATAAAGGACCTATGTCCTGCTATGGCATATTTGACAATGCAAATATCCTAAAATATAAAAAATAACATATTGAGAATATACTTATTTTGTAATACAATAAATATATGTAAATTCTTCTTCTTCTTCTTCTTCTTGTTAGCTACAACCCTAGTTGGAAAAGCAGGATGCTATAAGCCCAGTGGCTACAACAAGGACCCAGTGAGGAAAGGAAATAAGGATAAATAAAATATTCTGAGAACAGAAACAAAATTAAAATAAATATCTCGTATATAAACTATAAAATCTTTAACAAAACAAGAGAGAGAGAAATACGATAGAATACTGTGCCAGAGTGTACACTCAAGCAAGAGAACTCTAACCCAAGACAGTGGAACACCATGGTACAGAGGCTATGGAACTACCAAAAACTGGAGAACAACGGGTTAATTTCTGAGTGTCCATCTTCTAGAAGAGCTGCTTACCATAGCTAAAGTGTCTCTTCTACCCTTACCAAGAGGAGAGTACCCACTGAACAATTCCCCTTGAGCGAAGAAGAATTGTTTGGTAATCTCACTGTTGTCAGATGTATGAGGACAGAGGAGAATTTGTAAAGAATAGGCCAGACTATTCGGTGTATGAGTAGGCAAAGGGAAAATGAACCATAACCAGAGAGAAGGATCCAATGTAGTACTGTCTGGTCAGTCAAAGCACCCCATAACTATCTAGCGGTAGTATCTGAACGGGTGGCTGGTCCCCAGGGCCAACCTACAACCTATAGCAATGCAATAAACAACGTTAATACAAATCTATTAACGAGTTTTCAAACATTAAAAGAATAATACACAAGCAGTTGCATACCCTTCCACACCTATGTTTCAGGCAATAGCTTTATTTTTGGATGTGAAATGTTACCGATTTCACATAGTTTAATAGATTTCAGCCAATATATAACAGAATTTATGGGGACTTCCGGATATTCACAAACGAAACAATAGAGTGAAAAGAAGATTAAGAGATTGTTGAAACACGTAGGAAAAATCATTCAACACTACAATAATAGCGGTTATGGTTGAGGTAAAATTCCCGAATTTAAAGATTAAGTGATGACTTCCGTCTCGAAAAGAGCTCTTTTGTTTTAGAGCCTTTCATTGCCAAATAGATTTGAACCCATATCAGGAATACCTTTAACTTATCTCAGTGGGATAGAACAAAACCAGTTACCAATAAAAGTAACAACGCCAAGCTAAAATAGAAGTACTTGGGGAAACGACCCTGCTTGGTGATCTGCCTGACTGGGGTTTGAGTCCCGCTCAAGCTGGATAGTTTCTCGTAGTATCTGCAACCTCACTATCCTTGTGAGAAAAGGATGGGTAGGGGTTTGGGGGAGCTTATAGATCTACCTGCAGCAGCCATTGCCTAGCCTTCCCTGGTCCTAGTTTGATGGAGAGGGAGCTTGGGCGCTGATCATATGTATATATGGTCAGTCCTCTGGAGCATTGTCACTGTCCCTTGCCTCTGCCATTTACGAGTGACCTTTAAAACCTTTAAAATATATTGATGGATGGATAGAATTCGAAATATCGGCAGCCATTGCCTGGCCCTCCCTGTTCCTAGCTTGATGCAGAGGGAATTTGGATGCTGATCATATGAATACATGGTCAGTCTCTGGAGCATTGTCTTGCAAGGGCATTGTCCCTGTCCCTTGCCTCTGCCATTCATGAGCAACCTTTAAACCTTTAAAATACATAGATGGATGGATTAAATATGGGCTATACGGCAAAGCATTGGGCCCTGGGAGGCCACTCAATGTAAATGAAAATATGTTGGACAATAAATAAAAAAAAAAAAAAAAAAAAAAAAAGTTATTGAATACTTATATGTTATGACTATTATATATATAAGGTGTCAAGACCGTTTAGTCGTCTTTTCCAATTGGTAGAATATTTCACAAAAGTTGAAATGGCTTATGAACAAAGTTTGCCTTCCTTCTGATTGTATTCACAAAATCCATGGTCTGAGAGAGAGAGAGAGAGAGGAGAGGAGAGAGAGAGAGAGAGAGAGAGAGAGAGAGAGAGAGAGATAATTTAAATGCAATATCAAGCATCAACTCGCACAATATCCGATATTCATTTATCCTCAAAGAAGGCTAATCAAAATCTCGTCTAACACACGAAACAAATTGCCTAAGTCAATTTTAGCGTCATTAATCGTGGTTCAGTCTATAACGCACTATCTTCCCTTTATCAAAAATGGATGTGGTCCTTCAAAGTAGATAAGAAAATATTGGAGAAGGTAAAATATACTGAATATAAATATCAATACAAAAACTGTATTTAAAGCTTGTTCCTCACCTAAATATATCCCAATTTGGGTAGAGTTCTCTTGCTAGAGGGTACACTCGGGTACACTATTCTATTGTACCAACCGTGTGTCACTCCGGGGTCACCAATGTGACGGCCGAGAGAGGGAGTCGTGAACTCAGTCGTTTCCAATCTGCCTTTGAGTTCACGACTCCCTCTCTCGGCCGTCACACACTATCTTATTTCTCTTTTGTTATTGTTTTTGAAGTTTTTATACTTATGAGATTTATTTCAAAATTGTTACTTTTCTTAAAATATTTCATTTTAATTGTTAATTACTTATCTTGTGGTTTATTTCATTTCCTTATCTCCTTTCCTCACTGGGCTATTTTCCCTGTTGGAGGCCTTGGTCTTATACCATGCTACTTTTCCAACTAGGGTTGGAATACACCAATAATCATTGCATGAAATGTTCTCGCATAATATCATTAATTGCATTATTATTTTTTTTTTTTTTTTTGAACGAAATAAAGATGCGAAAACTTATACTATATAAATCTGGATAAATACGGACAGTAATAAGTATGTTACTATACTGCCCATACTAAAAATAGAGAGAGAGAGAGAGAGGAGAGGAGAGGAGAGAGAGAGAGGAGAGAGAGAGAGAGAGAGAGAGAGAGAGAGGAGAGAGAGAGAGAGAGAATCATACTCGTTCTTTCGTGAATACATGCCTGAAATATCTCGGTCAAATTCCTGAAAAAAAAAAGCAAATTGAAAATCAATGACAAATATAAGAAACCCACATTGCGATAAACACATGCAAATCTTCGATACCAACTATCAGTAATGCATTCAATGTAACTAGACCGATGATATCGACTGTAAACCCATTAGGGTATCAGAAAGGCTTAAGTGAACCCAAAAATACTTCCTGCCCGCCTGCTTGCTTCAAGCATGATTGTTTGTTCATGATATTGCAACGCAAACAGACTTTCACTCCTGTTTAATTTTACTCAAAGACGGGTTTTGGGAAGGTCTTTGTAGTTCATAATAGCCACCATACAATTTAAAAACGTATTTAATATGATTTAACCACATACGTACAGTTGGACACAGGAATTCATGGCACCACCTCACTACAATGACGTGCACCTTGTCACACCGTTACTGATCGGTGAGTAACCAAACAGTGTAGGGGAGAGAAGGGAGGAGTGGTGAACGGAGCTACACACAGAACTAACAGCGTAGGAAAAGCATGTCAGGGCGTACTTCCTCAGAGTGAGGTATGTCACGAATTTCTGTACCCAACTGTACATGAAAAATTCATAAACAGAAGTAATGAAATAGAAAGTGGATTTTTAGGTACAACTGTGGCATAGGAAATTAGTTGTTAATGGGTTGAGAAATGGTCGATATTTCCAAGTGATACTTTCTGATTGGGAACAATGAAGAGAAAATGCAGACTGGTAAAAATTTACAAATGAGAAAGCTGAAAACAAATATGAGAAAGAAAAGGGTAGTGAGGGTAAAAGAAAATAATGAAGATGGAGTAATAGAGGTGGTTGATGTGAAATAATAAAAAGTCTGTAAAATCCAAGTTGGGCATAATGTGCAAGGACTGTTGAGCCAAGACTCCTATAAGGTAGTAATGTGTGGGCGTTGAAAGCAAATAACAAGAAAATGGGTGGTGGTGTATAAAGATTAGACAATAGGGTAGTAACCAGAGGAAATAATAAAAGTGAAAATTTATTATAAGTTTTATTATGTATTAAGAGAAGAGAGCTTAAAAGGAGGTTGAAAGATGATGGGAAAGATGTACTGGCTTTTGAGTGCTCAGTATTTACAATAGCATTTAATTACCTGACGACGGATATTTTTCTTAAGCTGATAGGAAAGATGAGTGAAACAAGAGCAAGGATAGTTAGCTAACCAACCATGAAATGGATTAGTTTGGAAAGTTAATTATCAGTAAAAGTAAAGTGAACGGGGTAGATGGATATGGTTTGGACATGCTCTTCGCACTCCCCAAGAGATTAGCTCACTAAACTTTCAACTGGGCTCCACAAGGCACTAAAAGAGGTGGAGGACTATGAAGCGTTAAGTATTTGATGATGTATGGAGAAGTATTGAATTAAAGAGCTCAAAATAGAAACGACAGGTGAAATCTAACCGAGGTCCTTTGCGTCAATAAGCGTTGGAGACGATGATGATGTGGTTTAACTACAATTATATTTTTATAAAGGCACATTACTTGTTATAGTCTTGAAGTTAATTTAATACACTAATTGCTAACTTTTCTTTTACATTCTTTCTAGTATTTTTGGCTACCTGCGTCGTATCTTTTTTATGCTGTGGCTAATCCTTGTGGGATCGTTGGAGACATATCGGGCACTTTATACGAGAATTGTATTTCTCCTATCGATTGATGCTGTTTCTTACATAGTTCTTATATCTCCTGATCGAGGAATTGTTGAGTTTGAGTTCCATTTAGGTTCATGTCCGGGTATGAAGTTTTATTTTTTAGATTAAAATCAACAATTCTTCTGAATTATTATTATTATTATTATTATCATTATTTGCTAAGCGACAACCCTGGTTGGAAAAGAAAGATCTATAAGCCCAGGGGCTCCAACAGGAAAAATAGCCCAGTGAGGAAAAGAAAAACAAGTATTGATAAAAACAAACATATAAAAAACAGTTCATTAGTCTCTGATTAAATTCAGACGCCAAAGTCAAAGTTAAAAACACTCGAAGGAAAACGGACGCGTCAACTGAGAAGAGCAGCCGAACCCAGGGATTGATCTCCCGAAAGAACCACAACCCTATCCCACCCACAATCCTATCCTAGGATGGACTCCTACCCCCCCCCCCCCCCCCGCCCCCCACGCACGAAATCCGACTTCTATAACGTCTCCCTTCTTCTTTGGCACCCATGTGCCATATCCTACTACAAATAAGGTCTCTGTTTAACGTCGCCCGTAATTTTACGGCCACAAGTCAATGAGGTCATATAGAACAGTACTCTCTCTCTCTCTCTCTCTCTCTCTCTCTCTCTCTCTCACACACACACACACACACACATATATATATATACTGTATATATATATATATATATTTATATATATAAATTTATAAATATGTATATGATATATGTATATTTATATATCTATCTATCTATCTATATATACATACATATATATATATATATATATATATAATGTGGCTGTTCACATGAAGACATACACCTAATATATATAACTAGTATCAACTCTGTATGATATTGAAATAAATGACTATCCTTTACAAACCTCAGTAAAAACAATAAAAAGAGAAAAGAAAATATTCTAGTAAAACGACCATATGAAACACTTCGAAAAAGTGTCTGCTTTCATTCAAATGATGGATGGATACACAACGACATAGTTGAATAACACTGAAATGCAGGGGAGAGAGAGAGAGAGAGAGAGAGAGAGAGAGAGAGAGAGAGAGAGAATGATTTTAAACTAAGAATATAATAAAAAGAAAGTATATAAAAATAAATGGAATATAATATATAAAAACTAACTACCCTTGGTAATAAAATCAAGGGGAGGTGTATCAATTTAATTCCTTCCTTCTCTCTCTCTCTCTCTCTCTCTCTCTCTCTCTCTCTCTCTCTCTTCTCTATATATATATATATATAATATATATATATATATATGCTGTATATACACATGCATATATATATAATATATATAGATATATACATATATATACAAGTGTATATATACATACATATATGTAAATATATATATATATAATTTGTGTGTATATATATATATATATATATATATACACACATATATATGTGTGTGTGTGTGAGTGTGTGTATGTGTAATTTTATGCAAACTTACTAATACCATTCAAAGAAAAATTCTAAGAATATATAAGCATAAAAAAAATCAGATTTTTTTAGTCAACCAATAAATATCGGTAATATCCCAGGAGGGGAATTTGGACCTTTGCAATCCCATTTAAATCGGGTTTCCGAAAATAGCCGAATCTCTTGAGAATTCCATGTTAAGATTACACCAAATCACTATTACTCAAGTTGTAACTTGACTGTATCATCAGGATTGCTTCGTAGAAAGTAAGTATTTTCGATGAAATAATATTTTCTTATTTTTATTTTTATCATTATTATTTTCTATTATTTTATTTTATTCATGTTATCTATATTACTTATATTTTCATTATTATTATTATTATTATTATTATTATTGTTGTTGTTGTTGTTGTTGTTGTTGTTGTTGTTGTTGTTGTTGTTGTTGTTGTTGTTGTTGTTGTTGTTGTTGTTAGCTAAACTACAACCCTAGTTTGAAAAGCAAGATGCTATAAGCCCAAGGGCTCCAGCAGGGAAAAATAGCCCAGTGAGGAAAGGAAATAAGGAAATTCATAAACGATATCAGAAATGATTAACATTTAATAACATATTTTAAGAACAGTAACATCAAAACAAATATTTCATATATAAACTATAAAAAGACATAGGTCAAAATATATTCGTAAAGTTGGGCTTATAATTAATTACTATTACAAAATAATTGTTCTAAATAACTCATCCATTTTTTTTTTTTCAAAAATTAATATCCGGTGTTTTATTTTCTATCCTCGATTTGTTTGTCGATGTATATAAACAATACAATTGTTTTTTAAATACTTCATCCTTGATTTATGTGTCAATGTTTCCTCCGCCAACGAAGTTGGAAGGAGGTTATGTTTCAACCCCTGTGTGTGTGTTTGTGTGCGTGTGTTTGTGAACAGCTTCCTGACCACAATTTTAATCGTAGAGTAATGAAACTTGCAGGGATTATCTGTTTATGTAAAAATTTTGAAATTATTAAATTTTTGGAAGGTCAAGGTCAAGCAATATGTCCAATTCACGTAATCAGCCACAAGTTAGGACATCATTGTCACTGACTTCAAACTTGGTTCATATTTGAGTGTATGCAAACCCACGTATATTAATATACGTTAAGGTCAAAGGTCAAGGTCAAAGTCGAGAAAAAGCTTGAAAAATAAGCTGTCATGGCGGAGGTCTGCGCTTTACTGAGTGCTCTTCTAGCTTCCTTTGTTTTCATTTAAATATAATTCTTTAAAATAATAAACACTACAATTGTAGTTTATTATAAACAATGCAATTGTACTAAATATTTCATCCAGTTTTTATAAAAATTACTATCCAACTTTTCTTCTACCCTTGATTAATGTGTAGATGTTTTCCTTTAAATATAAACTTTCTGAATATGACGGGAAAAACACATCTGGAACGAACAAGGAGACAAACAGAAGTTTTGCCACAGTTATAATGAGTTTCAAGTTCAGGCTCAAGTGACACAAGGTGAGGGAAATGAAGTGAAAATGAAATTCATTAAGCTACACAACATTCCATCTTTTCATTATTATTATTATCATTATTATTATTACTATCATCATTATTATCATTATCATTATCATGATCATCATTATCATCATCATTATTACTATTATAATCATTATTACCATTATTATCATTATCATTATTATTATTATTATTATTATTATTATTATTATTATTACTAATACTATCTAAACTACAACCTTATTAGGAAAAAAGGATGCTGCTATAAGTCCATTGGCTTCAAAGGACAAAATAGCCCAGTGAGGAATGGAAACAAGTGACAGAATAAGTGTGATTGAGTGTATCCTCAAACAAGAGAACTCTAACCCAAGAAGGTGAAAGATCATGGTACAGAGGCGTGGCACTTCCCAAGACAAGAGAGCAATGGTTTGATTTTGGAGTGTCCTAGAAGAGCTGCTTACTATAGCTAAAGAGCGTCTTCTACCCTTACCAAATGGGAAGTAGCCACTGAATAATTACAGTGCAGTAGTTAACACCTTAAGTGAATAATTTTCATGGTATTTTAACGTTGTCAGGTATAAGAGGTAAAAGGAGAATATGTAAAGAATATGCCAGTCTATACGGTGTATATGTAGGCAAAGGAAAAATGAGCAGTAACGAGAGAGGGATCCAATGTACAGTAGTAGCATCAGGCCAGTCCATGGACCCGGTAACTCTAGCGGTATTTTCTCAATGGGTGGGCCGTGCTTTGGCCAACATACTAATTACATAATATTAGAATGAATTCAGCTACTCATTAATCGTTTACATCTAAATTTAATTTTGTTTATCTCCTCAGTCAAAAGCACCTAATTGCAATTACATGTGATACAAAATTCAATGTCATATACCAACATAATATTCCACCTTACCATTACACTGAAATTAATTAAGATATTCTTATATCTTTTATATACAAATAAGTTCCTCTTTTTCTCTTCAGCCTAAAAGACCTAATTGAATATAAGTTTGTGATAAATTTTTAGCAGATATAGAATCAAATTTTCCAACCACATTCATGGAAAACCGTAAGAATTAAACTAACAATAAACCCAAGTTACTTAAAAGGCCTGTCATGAATTGAAGGGACAAGGGACAGTGACAATGCCCTAGACTCAGACTCACCATATACACATATGATTAGGGCCCAAGCCCCTCCCCCAAGCTAAAACCAAGGAGATCCAGGCAATGGCTGCTGCAAATAGACCTATAGGCTTCCCAAAGCACCCATCTTTAGCTCACAAGGATGAAGTTGCAGCGACCAAAGAAACTAATAAGTTTGACCGGGACTCGAACCCCAGTCTGGCGTTCGCCAGTCAGGGACGTTAGCACATCGGCCACCACAGCCCATTAACACGTTAATTACGTATTTTATTCTTTAAGTGGTTTCTCAATACACATGGAAACGCTTCAAGAATTCAGAAGACAACTTATACAAAAATTAAAATTTTCTCTTTAATTGCTTCTTTGAAAACTTAATAAAAACTTGAAATTTTCAGTCCTAAACAATAGAAAATCTAATAAATAACAACTTTCTGAAATGTATGAAAGTCAATAAAAATGTGACATTCAACACAGGATTATGAAAAATTATAATACAAATTACTAATAGCAGAATTGAATTAAACATACTAGAAAATTATTGTCTTTTGATCAAGGTTTTACAGAAATAATCTCTAAAATGCAATATGATAAAAGGAATAATGGCAAAATCTTAAGTTATTCACTCAAATATTCCAATCTTGTTGAAACTTGCTTAGGAATTCTTAGGGAGGCGTCCTATTACAGTGAGAGAGAGAGAGAGAGAGAGAGAGAGAGAGAGAGAGATTGGAAAAATCACCATAGCTGATGATAGCTTTTAGGGTATTGGTCTCACGTATAGCGTCTGTTACTGACAACTAGAAAATTCTGTAAGGGCGGCTTTACCATAACAGAACACGTACTTTTGGCCCCTATGGTCAATACAGAATCATTTACTTGTGCAAAAACTATCACTTATGTGAACATGACAGAATAAAACGACTTCCCAACATGTTTTTTTTATAGTTTATTTATGAAATATCTATTTTAATGTTGCTACTGTTCTTCAATTAGGTTATTTTAATTGTTCATTACTTCTCTTGTTATTTCTTTATTTCCTTTCCTCACGAGTCTATTTTTCCCTGTTGGACCCCTTGGGCTGATAGCATCATGCTTTTCCAACAAGGGTTGTAGCTTAGCTAGTAATAAATAATAATAATAATAATAATAATAATAATAATAATAATAATAATCATAATAATAATAATCATAATAATGATAATCAATATCATAAATATAATAACAATAATATTAGTGAAATATTAATAATAATAATAATAATAATAATAATAACAATAATAATAATAACAATAATAATAATAACAATAATCATAATAATAACAACAATAATAACAATAATAACCAAACCCACATTTATGTTTCTTTACTGAAACTCTTTCACATTTACATAATACAAAGAGTTTATTCAACAATGCATTCATGCATAATGCACATCTCGCCAGCCATAAAGACTGGTCGGTCTCTCAAGACAAGCGAAGGTGCCATTAACCACAAGGTGTTG
>NC_090726.1:197017726-197020226 GCF_036898095.1 Palaemon carinicauda
AATGAAGGTTGCATAAGACAAAAGGATATTAATCATCTTTAACAGTAAATTGTTGTTAATAAAAGACAAGGAATAAATAATTGATTACCCAACTTCCAACAAAGACCAATTATAACAAATTCATTCCCCAACTTCTAACCAAAACCAAATATTACCAACACATTACCCAACTTCTAACATAAACCAGTTAAAAAGAAATTCCTTCCCCAATTGCTAAATAAAACCAATTATTAACAAATTCATTCACAAACTTCTAACTAAAACCAATTATTAACAAACTCTTACCCAACTTCTAACAAAAACCAATTATTAATAAATTCATTACACAACTAACTTAAACCAATTATTAACAAATTCATTACCTAACGTCTGCCTAAAATCAATTATCAACAAATTCTTTACCCAACTTCTAAATGAATCCTATCATTAACAAATTTATTACCAAACTTCTAACTAAAACCAATTATCACCTAATTCATTACCCAACTTCTACCTAAAACCAATTATCAAAAAACTCATGACCTAACTTTTAACTAAAGTCATTATTGACAAATCCATTACCCAACTTCTACCTAAAACCAATTATTAACAAATTCATTACCTAACTTCTACCTAAAACCAATTATTAAGTAATGCATTACCTAACTGCTACCTAAAACCAATTATTAACAAATTCATTACCTAACTTCTACCTAAAACCAATTATTAAGTAATTCATTACCCAACTTCTACATAAAACAAATTATTAACAAATTCATTACCCGACTTCTACCTCAAACCAATTATTAACAAATTTATTACCCGACTACCTCAAACCAATTATTAACAAATGTATTACCTAATTGCTCCCTAAAACCAATTATTAACAAATTTATTACCCGACTTCTACCTCAAACCAATTATTAACAAATTCCATACGCAACTTCTAACTAAAGCCAATTATTAACAAATTCATTACCTAACCTCTAACTGAAACTAATTATTAAACTCATTACCTAACTTCTACCTAAAACAAATTATTAACAAATTCATTACCTAACTTCTAACTAAAGGCAATTATTGACAAATTCATTACCAAACTTCTAACTAAAGCCAAACATTGACAAGGTCTTGGTACATACCAAAAATTCAAGACACAATCTGGGAAGCAAATAAAACCAATTATTAACAAATTCATTACCCAACAACTAAAATCAATTATTAACAAATTCATTACCCAGCTTCTAAACAAAGCCAATTATTAATAACAAAGTCTGGGTACACACCACAAATACAAAACACAAAATGGTAAGGAATAACTCATCACCAAACTTCTAACTAAAACCAATTATTAACAAATTCTCAGTATATACCAGAAATACAAAACACAAAATGGCAAAGAATTACTCATTTCCAAACTTCTAACTAAAACCAATTATCAACAATTTCCTTACCCAACTTCTAACTAAAGCCAATTATTAACAAAATCTCAGTACACACCAGGAATACAAAACACAAAATGGCTAGGAATAACTCATTTCCAAACTTCTAACTAAAACCAATTATCAATAACTTCCTTACCCAACTTCTAACTAAAGCCAATTATTAACAAAATCTCAGTACATACCAAAAATTACAAAAACAAAATCTGTGAAGCAAATAAAAGGCCACCAAACACGGAAAGATTCTCCCCAACATCAAATAAACCAAATAAACCTTGGCATTCTGAGTTATGTGCAATTGATAAGAGTTTCCCGGGTGACGCTCCACTCTAGCAGAAGAACCTACTACAGAACTCAAGCCAAAGGATAGCAAGTCTCTCTCTCAACACATCAGCATTCATGAGGTTTCATTAATGTTAGATCTCGGATAGTTTCTCAAGTCTCAGGGAAGAACTTTGCTGGATTTTGTTTCTTTAACCATTTTGAATGTTTTATTTATTTATTTTCTGTAATTCACTGCTTTGACTTTTTAATTCAATTTACTCTGAAGGTAAGTTGTTGTTGTTGTTGTTATAATATTATTATCATTATTATCTAAGCTACAACCCTAATAGAAAAAAGATACTAAAAGCCAAAGAGCTCCAACGAAAATAGCCCAATGAGGAAATAAGGAAACAGATAGATCAGTGTGCCTAAGTGTACCCTCAAGCGAGAAATCTCTACTCCAAGACAGTGTAAGACCATGGTACAGAGGATATGGTACCACCCAAGACTAGAACATAAAGGTTTTTTATTTGATTTTGGATTGTCCTACTCCCAAAAGAGCTGCTTCCATAGCTAAAGAGTCTGCATCTCAACACACATTCATTAATTTCAGATCTCAGATAGTTTCTCAAGGCAGGGAAGAGCGTTCTTAGCTAGATTTTATTTCTTGAACCATTTTGAATGTTTTATTAATTTTTTTTCTGTTATTTACTACTTTGACTTTTTGATTCAATTTACTCTGAAATTAAGTTATGATTACCCTTACTATCGTTATTATTATTATTACTATTATCATTATCATAATTTTTATTATT
>NC_090726.1:197025226-197042726 GCF_036898095.1 Palaemon carinicauda
GGCGAAGAAAGAGACCGAGTACTTATACGTTTGGCGAAGGAGAGACCGAATAGCTATACGTCTGGTGAAGAAGAGACCGAGAAATTATACATCTGGTGAAGAAGAGACCGAGCAGTTATACGTCTGACGAAGAAGAGATCGAGTAGTTATACATCTGGTGAAGAAGAGATTGAGTAGTTATACATCTGGTGAAGGAGAGACCGAGCAGTTATACGTCTGACGAAGAAGAGACCGAGTAGTTATACGCCTGGCGAAGAAAGAGACCGAGTACTTATACATTTGGCGAAGAGACCGAATAGTTGTACGTCCGGCAAAGAGGCTTTCTAACATAACATTTATTAATTTAAGGCCGAAACTACTAGTTAAATATATCTTAATCATACACATTTCTGAATATTTGTATAAACGTTATCAATAACATAACTAGCTAACAATACAAAGAGCAAATGTTGAAATTTAAGTGCGACTATTCATCTGTAAAAACGTGAACCAAATTGGTCCATTTGTCAATGGATCTGGAAAGTTCTTATTACAATTCTAAACTTTTTTTTTTTTTTAATAAATATTCACATATCTAAAACGTTTTCTAGTTTTATCAATACAGAATTCTGACAAAAAAATTATATAACTGTATCGTATCACGTAACGTAAAAAAAAAAAAATATATCACGTGTACCTTCAATAGGGACTAGAAATTTTCGATTTCTTTAAGATGGTTATTTTAAAAAATACGTAGATGTGTTTCAAAAGCACAGCATAATATATATATATATATATATATATATATATATTTTTTTTTGGGGGGGGGGGAATGGCTACCTTTAAAAATGCATTCAAATGCCAAAATCATATTGGTGGGCAATGCGGTAACGTCCCTGACTGGTGAACGCCAGATTGGGGTTCGAGTCCCGCTAAAACCCGTTAGTTCCTCTGGTCATTGCAACCTCACCATCCATGTGATCTAAGGATAGGGGGTGTTTTGGGGGAGCCTATTGGTCTATCTGCTGATTAATCAGCAGCCATTACCTGGCCCTCTTTTGTCCTAGCTTGGGTGGAGAGGGGGTTTGGGCGCTATCATATGTAAATATGGTCAGTCTCTAAAGCCCTGTCCTGCTCGACAGGGCAATGTCACTGTCCCTTGCCCATGCCATTCATGAGCGGCCTTTAAACCTTTAAACGCCAAACTAGAAATGGTGTTTGAGTGTGAAAAACTTGACGTGGTGAATGGGTTTTTGTATTGCCATGATCAGCAAAACTCTCAGGACCATCCATACTAGGCTGGTTTGCTGTGAAAGATGAGACTAAAGTCATAAATCACTACCAACCTGCAGTGGCCAGCGTGGAATATACATACATACATAATATATATATATATATATATATATATATTATGTATGTATGTATATACATATATAATTTCTTTCCAGTCACGCAAGGCGACATTACCAGACATAAACAACTCGGTCTCTCCCGGTCCTTTGGGTTGGAGGAGAGGTAATAGTCATACCCTGGTGATGAAAATGTTAAAATCCTACACATGATTATAACATGTCTAAGGCCTTAGTCCTGCATTGGATTAGAAACGGAGGCATTTGTTGTTGTTGTTTTTGTTGTTTTATAAACAATCCATTTATCAAATGTCAAAAGACCACAAGAGCAAGCAGCGCCTAATTCGATGACCTTTGCTGCTTATGACCCAGTTAATCAGCATCAAATTAACAATGTTTAATTAGTTACCATTTCCTATCAGCTCAAAGCGGCTTACTAGTCGACATCATTATAACTCAGTAATTTAATCTGCATTAAAATGTTCAAATGATTCCAGTAATCATAAACAAACACACACACATACACACACACACACATATATATATATATATATATATATATATATATATATATATATATATATATACATATATATATATATATATATATATATATATATATATATATATATATATATATATATAAATATATTTTAAGCGGTTGGCACAGTTGTCATTTTTATACATATGTATAATAGTGTTTATGTTTATACACATGTATAATATTGTTAATCTCTAAACGTATGTGTATTTTTATACATACGTATATTATCATCCCCATACACAAGTATAATTTTTTCATAAATATGAATATTAATATTTATATCAATACATAATCATAAACAAACACATACATGAATTTAATATATTATCGGTGATGAAGCCGTTGACACACTGTTTACTTCTATACATAGCTATAATGGTGTTTATTTTTATACACATGTATAATATTGTTTTTTATAAATATGTAGGTGTATCTTTATACATACGTATATTATCTCTATACACAAGTATAAATTTTCTATAAAGATGAATAAAATTGTTTATCTCTATACATATGAATATTATTATCTTTATGAGAATATTGACAAATTTATATACATATGCATCTCATTCATAACAATACTGAACATTTTCACTGCAGGTCAATTTGAATGAATGCAACGAAGCTCTAATGGAAAGTGCTTAAGCATTAATACCTCTAAACAAATCAATATATTAATACCTACATATACACGCGCAATAAATATATATATGAATTTATTAATAAACTACCGGACTGCTTAAAAACCCCAAAAATATAAATGAAAGACTTAAAAAAAACTTTAACGCGCATAAATTTAAATTACCATAACGACAAATAGACAAAATAACCTCTTACAAAATTGCAAAGGTTTAAGGTTTACTGTAAAGGTCACTTATGAATGGCACGAGCAAGGGACAGTGACAATGCCCTAGCATGACAATGACCTAGAGTCTGACCATATGGGCAGATGATTAACGCCCAACCACCCTCTCCACTCAAGCTAGGACCAGAGAGGGTCAGGCAATGGCTACTAATGACTCAGGAGGTAGAATCATAAGCTCCCCCAAACCCCCTTCCGTAGCTCGCAAGGATGGTGAGGTTGCAGACACTACAAGAAACTATCGAGCTTATGCGGGTCTCGAACACCAGTCCAGCAGACCGCCAGGGAAGGACATTTCCAATCGGCTAGTACAGGGTATAAAAATAATGAAGAAACCAGACTAACCAACTGGAAATTATCGAGGAACTCTCTGCCAACAACTTCCCAAGAGACTATTCATTACAATGAAGTTTAAAATTGAAGTGTTCAAGAAAGAATTATGGCTCTACTTTATACCTCCACCTATTCAAATTGCAAATGACCCGGGAGTCTGAATAATTTAATCAATGGCGAGACGGGCCATAAACACACAGGTAAAGGTAATTTATTACTAACACTAAGCATATAAAAGGTGCAATCTGCGCGTGCGCTAAATTACCTTATGTTAAATTTTCCCGTATAACAACTAATTACTTCCAAGGAACCGTCATCATAATCATTAACTCCTCCTACGCCTATTGAGGCAAAGGGCCTCGGTTAGATTTCACCAGTCGTCTCTATCTTGAGTTTTTAAATCAATACTTCTCCACTCATCATCTCGTACTTCATGCTTAGTAATCCTCAGCCATGAAGGCCTGGGTCTTCCAAATATTCTAGTGCCTTGTGGAGGCCAGTTTTAAGTTTGGTGAACTAGTCTCTCCTGGGGAGTGCGAAGAGCATGTCTAAACCATCTCCATCTACCCCTCACCATGATCTACCTAAGGAGCCATTTTTAATTTTCATGTTACTCTAATCTAAAACTGTTTTAACAAAGTAGATAAAAAATGATTCTCATCAGTATTTATTTTCTTATCAGTTACGACTAAAAACTTATTTCTACACCAGACATGCATGTAATTTTCTAAGAACGAGAGAGAGCTGCCATTGATTTGATAACTTTAATAAAAACAGGAAAATTTGACATTAAAAAAATCTAATTCGCTTTTCTTTAACCACTAACTGGCCATTTCTTTATATTGATAAGGCACACTTCATTTATGCAAACGGAAAACTACGTTCTATACGCCTATCTTTATTTTGTTAAACTAAGTAATTTTTAATTAGTGACGGCTCATATACCATTAACTATTTCCTTAGCACAGGTACATGTTCTAATTATATGTTAAGAAATTCCAACCTAAATACTTAACCTTAATAAAAAAAAAAAAAAAAAAAAAAACGTAGTTTCAAAGAACAATAATGAAACGTAATTCACTAACATTGCTTTCTATATATATATATATATATATATATATATATATATATACATACTTGCACACCCGTTATAGATACGTCATGCGTCATGTCTTGACAAAAGTGCCTAAGTATATATCTTGAGGGATTGGAATGCTTTTCATATATGATATTATTAATCTTTACCGGAGTGATGGGAGATATCTCTTCTAGGAGAATGACAATCCAAAATCAATTCATTGTTCTCTGATCTTGGGTAGTGACATAGCCTCTGTAACATGGTTTTTCACTGTCTTGGGGCAGAGTTCTCTTGCTTGACGGTACACTATGGCACACTATTATTATTATTAATATTACTTGCCAAGCTACAACCCCAGTTGGAAAAGCAGGATGCTACAAGCCCAGGGGCCCCAACAGGGAAAATAGCTCAGTGAGGAAAGGAAACAAGGAAAAATAAAATATTTTAAGAAGAGCAACAATATTAAAATAAATATCACTTTATAAACTATAAAAACTTCAACAAAACAAGAGGAAGAGAAATAAGATATAAGATATAACAGTGTGCCCGAGTGTATCCTCAAGCAAGAGAACTCCAACCCAAGACAGTGGAAGACCATGGTACAGAGGCTATGGCACTACCCAAGTTTAGAGAACAGTGGTTTGATTTTGGAGTGTCCTTCTCTTAGAAGAGCGGCTTACCATAGCTAAAGAGTCTTTTCTACCCTTACCAAGAGGATAGTGGCCACTGAACAATTACAGTGCAGTAAGAAGAATCGTTTGGTAATCTCGGTGTTGTCAGGTGTATGAGGACAGAGGAGAATATGTAAAGAATAGGCCAGACTATTCGGTGTGTGTGTGTGTAGGAAAAAGGAAAGTGAACCGTAACCAGAGAGAAGGATCTAATGTAGTACTGTCTAGCCAGTCAAAAGTCCCCATAACTCTCTATTATTATTATTATTATTATTATTATTATTATTATTATTATTATCCAAGCTACAACCCTAGTTGGAAAAGCAGGATGCTATAAGCCCAGGGGCTCCAACAGGGAAAAATAGCCCAGTGAGGAAAGAAAATAAGGAAATAAATAAATGAAGAGAATAAATTAACAATAAATCATTCTAAAATAAGAAACAACGTCAAAACAGACATGTCATATAATAAACTATCAACAACATCAAAAACAAATATGTCATAAATAAACTATAAAAAGACTATGTCCGCCTGGTCAACAAAAAAGCATTTGCTCCAACTTTGAACTTTTGAAGTTCTACTGATTCAACCACCCGATTAGGAAGATCATTCCACAACTTGGTCACAGCTGGAATAAAACTTCTAGAGTACTGCGTAGTATTGAGCCTCGTGATGGAGAAGGCCTGGCTATTAGAAGTGGTAGTATCTCAACGGGTGGCTGATGCCCTGGTCAACCTACTACCTATTCTATCTTATTTTTCTTGCTCTTGTTTTTTATAAGATTTTTAGAGTTTATATATGAAATATTTATTTCAATGTTGTTACTGTTCTTAAAATATTTTTTATTAATCATTAATTACTTTTCTTGTTTCCTTATTTCTTTTCTTCACTGGGCTATTTTCCCTGTTGGAGCCCTCGGGCTTATAGCATTCTGCTTTTCCAACTAGGGTTGTAGATTAGCAAGTAGTAATAATAATAATAATAATAATATTAATAATAATAATAATAAAATGTATGATACAATGTAAATGTTTATGAGAGTGATCAACACCCCCAGAGCTTAGCCCAAATTGCTGGAGTATGATAATAATGGGCCTTATAATTTGCATGGCTCAGTAAATTATTGATACAAGCTCCAAGCAATTTACATTCCAATATTAAAGTGGAAAGGGGGACTGAATGGGCAACTACTATTCAGTAATACACTGTCACTTACTTCAATAAAAGATGATCATAAATTGTGAATATCAAACTGACACCTTGAAACACCTCTTTGATAAACATATTTCATGAATAACAAACTAATAGGTAAATATATATATATATATATATATATATATATATATATATATATATATATATACTGTATATCTCACTTTTTTAACCACCGTTATCCTTACATTAAGGGGTCGGTTGCCTGATGCGCATTCTCCAATGCCTTCTATCAAAGGCATTCTCTTCCACCACACTTCTCTCCACTCTATATCTCCTTTTTTGACCCACCGTTATCCGTACATTAAGGGGTCGGTTGCTTGATGTGGCATCTCTTTGCCTTCTATCAAAGGCATCCTCTTCCACCCCACTTCTTCTCTCCATATTATCCTTCACCTTATATCGCAATCTAATTATTTGCCTCCCTCTCAATCGTCCCCCTCTACCAGGATCCTCCCAAGTACTCACTCCATCCCCACCATCCATCCTTAACACGTGTTCAGACCATCTCAGTAATGACATTCTTGCCACCTCTGTAATCTTTACTATGCCTGCCATTCTGTTTATTTCATAAGTTTCCTTTTCCGATATTTCAAGCAGGATATTCCCATAATGCAACTCAGCATTGTCCTCTCTGTTCTTTGAAGCTTGGATCTCAATATATTGATATTCAAAAGCCATAATCTAGTAAATTCGATTTATAAAAAGAAAATGACACTTGTAAAAGATTAAAGGTCAAGAATTACATCATCAAATAATACTGTATAATATGATTTATAAAAGTTGAATGAATGAATGATTTAAAGTTTTCAGGCATCCTGACATTTATAAAAGTTGAGTTTTATTTATGCTCAATTCAATATTTTTCTATTTTAGTAGAGAGAGAGAGAGAGAGAGAGAAGAGAGAGAGAGAGAGAGAGAGAGAGAGAGAGAGAGAGAGAGAGAGAAAGTTATTAGATTACGAGACGCGAACTGATATACAGAATCCATTACCTAATGGAGAGAGAAATGTGTAAAACTATAGAGAGAGTTACGACCTTACGAAGGCCATGAAAAGATGACGAAATAGAACACCCCTTTAAAATATGAGGAGGCCTTGCTTTCATATCGAAAACCTATAGAATCCCTACCCTCTACCGACAGTACGCAATTCTTTGGAAGTCAAGACAAATATCAGTGTGTACAGGGAGGAATACAAAATATTTTGTATTCACTAATATTTTAAATAACTTATCACAATTATAGCCTGTCATTCGGCTTATTCTAAAATTTAAGGTTTAAAGGTTGTTTATGAATGGGTGAGGACTCGGCAGATGGATCTAGAGGCTCCCCCAAAACACTGCCATCTTTAGCTTACAAGGATGGTGATGTTGCAGCGACCAAAGAAACTAATGAGATTGAGCGGGACTGGAACCCCAGCGGGACTGGAACCCCAGTCTGGCATTCACCAGTCAGGGACGTTACCACATCGGCCACCACAACCCTTCATCTGATTTAAGGTTCAAAAGTCATTCGTGAATGGCAGAGGCGAGGGACAGTGACATTGCCCTAGCAGGACAATGGCCTAGAAACTGACCATATACACATAATATGATCAGCGTCCATGCCCCTATCCACCTAAGATATGACCAGGAAGAGCCAAGCAATGGATTCTGATGACTCAGCAGGTATACCTATAGGCTCTCTCAAAACCAACATCCTCAGCTCACAAGGATGGTGAGGTTGCAGGCACGGCACTGAGAAAATACAGAGCTTGAGCGAGTCACGACAGAATTTTCCCTGAGAATATAATCCCGATTTTTAATATCTATTAAGTTCCCTTGTAAAATGCTGACTCGAGAATAAATCTGGGCATTAGCTTCCTCCTATCTCGACTTACTCATTTCAATCCCCCTTTCAATCCCTTTAACTTTAGGCGTCAGTGTAATCAACGGAGTTTGTAATGAAAGGAATCCGCCTCTCGAGCCATAACTCAGAAATTTGTTTGTTTGCTAATCTATATCATGAATAACAAACTAACGATTTAATCTCATATACGTTTAGGTTTGTTTGTTGATCAATATAAAAACAAAAATAATTATGTACTCAGTAAACAGAAAAAGTAAAAGGGCGACATTTCCCTCTTTTGTGATAATCTGTAGTATCTTTTATTTTTGTGTGGCAGCTTTATACTGAAGGTCAGCATACTACTTTCTAACAATAACTTCAAGAGGAAATATTTTCAAAGAAATATCATATTTGTTTTAGTGTTGAAGCAAGTCTGGTATACACAAGGATATATTGTATGTTAAAAGATAACTTCAGTTGTGCATAAAACCCAACGCTCTCTCTCTCTCTCTCTCTTGATTATCAGCAATCAGTAAGCTACACTAAATAAAATATATCATTAACTTGAGCCTTCCTTTGTTTAACTTGAGCCAGCCCTTCCACTTTTCTTTCCTTTTACACTCAACTAAAGACTCCCCCCCTCTCTCTCTCTCTCTCTCTCTCTCTCTCTCTCTCTCTCTCGCCTGATTATCAGCAATCAGTAAGCTACACTAAATAAAATATATTAACTTGAGCCTTCCTTTGTTTAACTTGGGCCAGCCCTTCACTTTTCTTTCCTTTTACAATCAACTAAAGACTCCTCTCTATCTCTCTCTCTCTCTCTCTCTCTCTCTCTCTCTCTCTACTTACCAGCAATTAGTAGCCTACACTAAATATAATATATCATTAGCTTAAGCCATCCAGTGTTTAACTCAAGCCACCTCTTCACTTTTCTTTCATTTAAAATCAACTAAAGACTCCTCTCTCTCTCTCTCTCTCTCTCTCTCTCTCTCTCTCTCGATTATCAGCAATCAGTAAACTACACTAAATAAAATATATCATTAACTTGAGCCTTCCTTTGTTTAACTTGAGCCAGCCCTTCACTTTTCTTTCCTTTTACACTCAACTAAAGACTCTCTCTCTCTCTCTCTCTCTCTCTCTCTCTCTCTCTCTTGATTATCAGCAATCAGTAAGCTACACTAAATAAAATATATCATTAACTTGAGCCTTCCTTTGTTTAACTTGAGCCAGCCCTTCGCTTTTCTTTCCTTTTACACTCAACTAAAGACTCTCTCTCTCTCTCTCTCTCTCTCTCTCTCTACTCTCTCTCTCTACTTACCAGCAATTAGTAGCCTACACTAAATATAATATATCATTAGCTTAAGCCTTCCAGTGTTTAACCCAAGCCACCTCTTCACTTTTCTTTCCTTTTAAAATCAACTAAAGACTCCATTCTCTCTCCCGTCCCAAAAATGCCTTAAAATTCAGCTCTCTTCCCCAAAACCAATCATTTATTTCCCATGAGCAGCAGATTTTTCCCTGACGCTCTGAGAAATTCCCCCACAGGTGATCAGCAGTCTTGTTAGACACGTGCACCACCAGGGGGCCATGGCCAAAATCTTAAGATTTATTCACGGGTAGGAAGCTCGCATCTCCCAGTTCTTGCAATTGTTGAATGGATAACACTCGTCTAGACATCTACGTTAGACGTTAATGAAAATGTATTCAAATAACGTACAACATACGTATTTAAATAGATAAGCTTGAATATATAATCATATATAACCAAGCAAAAATGCAGACAGCTTTGTACTCTCTCTCTCTCTCTCTCTCTCTCTCTCTCTCTCTCTACACAAATTAATACATGAAAATATGTATCTAGACAGACAAGCTTAAATATATGATCATATAAATACCAAGCAAAAATGCACAGGTTTTTACTCTCTCTCTCTCTCTCTCTCTCTCTCTCTCTCTACATAAAAATATGTATCTAAACACAAAAGCTTTAATATATAATCATAGAAATACTAAGCAAAAATGCTGACAGTTTTTGATCCCCCCTCCCTCTCTCTCTCTCTCTCTCTCTCTCTCTCTCTCTCTCGCGCCTTATCATCAGCAATCAATAGCCTACACTGAATAAAATTTATTTTTTTTAAATCTCCCTATCTATAAACTCAGGTTTGCCTCTCTCTCTCTCTCTCTCTCTCTCTCTCTCTCTCGTTCCATACACAAATAATAAGTTCCATCTTTCAACATAGAAACATCACTGCAAGTTTGAACTTCAATATCTACTACATTTTAACAAACAGTTCCTTTCCTTTCAACATAGAGACATAACTGCAAGTTTGGGCTAAAATATCTACTGCAATTTTACAAACAGTTCTTCATCTAATTTCATAATTCGTAAATATACAATCTTACCTTCCGTCTCTCTGTAACTCCTCTTGAATTTTGGCTTCCAGAACCACTTGGGGAACCAACTAACGCACGCACCTGTGGGCTTGGACCGTCTGCTCCCGAAATCACACATGCAAGAAAACAAACATGCAAGTAAACAAACATGCAAACAAGATATAAAAAGCAAGGAATTCGTAACATGCTTGTGGTAACATGCAAGTTTTTAGGTATTTGATATTAAAAAAAAAAAAACACAATCAAAAGAAAAAAAATAAGTAAACTTTAAATTGAACAAAACTTATCTTTGAAAAATAATTCTATGAAGAATATAATAGTTCTTGATAAAAACATAATTACAAGAAAAAACAGAAAAGTGTAAAAACATTTTAATCTAAACAAAATATTTCTTGTAAAAATAATTTTATTAAAAAAAAAAGTTCTAGATAAAAAAACAATTACAAATAAAACAGAAAATGTGAATAATTTAATTTAAACAAAATTTTATCTTTTAAAAATAATCTTGTAAAAAAAAATTAAAGTTCTTGACTAAAAACACAATAAAACAACAGAAAAGTATGAAAAGATTTTAATTTAAAATTTATCATGTAAAAATAATTATAAAAAAATTCTAATAAGTTTGAAAATATTTACATATATTTTTAAATCAAACATTTTGCAAAGAAAATATTATGTAATAAACTCCCACAAATCACATAAGTTAATGTTAATTAAACATGCACCAAAGCTTTACGCAGCTAACTGTTAAATACACTAGTAGAAAGCGTCGAACACAACATATAATATACAGATTACTATACATTCAAAAAAGATCCCACATCTCTACCTTCTATTAAAACTAAATCTGCTCAAAAATTCACATTAATATTTTACCGAGTCAAGAATTTATATTCTGTTAATCTTGAATTTCAAGCTAAGGCAAAAATAGATCAGTATAATTCATCTCATCACTTGATTAATACTGTAATTCTAAATAGAATTTTACATTTTTTTTTTTAGAGGAAATAGGATTTTTAATACAATTCCATACTAACTAACCGAGATAAATGTTAACACCCCCCCAAAAAAAATAAAATGCTGAGTAGAAAATACTTTTTTTTTGGGGGGGGGGGCAATAATGGCAGTATGTGAATTGTATCGGCCACAATCAAATATTCATGACGTCATAATTTAGTAACCAATCAGATCGTACCACACAAAGAGCGATGACCTGATTGGATAGATCTGATATTGGATTCTCTCTCTCTCTCTCTCTCTCTCTCTCTCTCTCTCTCTCTCTCTATGCCGTGAGTGATGAGATACATTAAAATGATAAATTGAGTCGTAGATATGAAGCGGACTTGATAAGTGGTCAGTGTGGCAGTAGCATTAACATTAAAATTACTATCTAATGAGTTCCACAAGATATTTTCAAGTGGAATAACTATCATGGATTACGAAATATACATTGCATGAATCAAGTTACCGATATATTGTTTTGATTTAACAGGAAAAATACCAATCTAAGATTAGTAAAATTATTAGTAAAATTACAATTTTAGAGATTTTCCTCAAATATAGACCGATAGTTAGTCTCTAATACAAGAATCAGCATTATTAGTATTATATAAAAAAAAATCGATTATGTACGCTAGGGAGGGCTCTTGCATTAAACACATTGAACGTATACTGCTGTTTCACATACATGTATATCCGAAACTCTAATAATGTATCGTTAGACCATATACTTAGGTTTGTATTATTACCACAAAATGACCAGCTAAGATTTTAATTACATAGGCAGAGAAAAATTCATTATTAAATGAGATCGACTCGCTAACAGATTTAAAGTTCTCGGGTAAAACAATTTCAAACTAATGAGATAACTTAAGATGAAATACGATTAAATCAAAGATCATTATATATAGAAGATATAGGTAACAAAACTACATCCTTTGTAGATGACCAGCTTGTGTGATGATTCTAAAACTACCACCAGCTTCTGATATTATTCTAAAACTAACAGCAGCTTTTGTGATGATTCTAAAACTACCACAAGCATCTGTGATGATTTTAAAAGTATCACCAGCACCTGTGATAATTCTAAAACTGCCTCAAGCAACTTAGATGATTTTAAAACTATCACCAGCACCTGTGATGATTCTAAAACTACCAAAAGCACCTGTGATAATTTTAAAATTATCACCAACACCTGTGATGATTCTAAAACTACCACAAGCACCTGTGATGATTTGAAAACTATCACCAGCACCTGTGATGATTCTAAAACTACCACCAGCACCTGTGATGATTCTAAAACTACCACAAGCACCTGTGATGATTTTAAAACTATCACCAGCATCTGTGATGATTTTAAAAATACCACCAGCACCTGTGATAATTCTAAAACTACCACCAACTTCAGTGATCATTCTAAAACTACCGCCAGTACCTGTGATGACTCTAAAACTATCACCAGCACCTGTGATGATTCTAAAAATACCACAAGCACCTGTGAGGATTTTAAAACTATCACCAGCACCTGTGAGGATTTTAAAACTATCACCAGCACCTGTGATGATTCTAAAACTACCACAAGCACTTGTGATGATTCTAAAACTATCACCAGCACCTGTGATGATTCTAAAACTACCACCAGCACCTGTGATGATTCTAAAACTACCACCAACTTCTGTGATCATTCTAAAACTACCATCAGTACCTGTGATGACCCTAAAACTATCACCAGCACCTGTGATGATTCTAAAAGTACCACAAGCACCTGTGAGGATTTTAAAACTATTACCAGCACCTGCGAGGATTTTAAAACTATCACCAGCACCTGTGATGATTCTAAAACTACCACCAGCACCTGTGGTGATTCTAAAACTATCACCAGCACCTGTGATGATTCTAAAACCATCACCAGCACCTGTGATGATTCTAAAACTACCACTAGCACCTGTGATGATTCTAAAACTACCAACAACTTCTGTGATAATTCCAAAACTACCACAGCACCTGTGATGATTTTAAAACTATCACCAGCACCTGCGAGGATTCTAAAACTACCAACAACTTATGTGATCATTTTAAAACTATCACCAGCACCTGCGATGATTGTAAAACTACCACAAGCACATGCGATAATTCTATAATTACCACAATCATCTGTGATGATTCTAAAATTACCACAAGCACAAGCATCTGTGATGATTGTAAAACTACCACAAGCACATGCGATGATTCTATAACTACACAATCATCTGTGATGATTCTAAAAGTAACACAAGCACCTGTGATGATTTTAAAACTACCACCAACTTCTGTGATGATTCTAAAACTACCACAACCATCTATGATAATTTTAAAACTACCCCAAGCGTCTGTGATGATTCTAAAACTACCACCAGTATATATGATGATTTTAAAACTACCACCAGCATCTGTGATGATATTAAAACTACCACCATCTTCTGTGATGATTCTAAATCAACCACCAGTTTCTGTGATGACACCTTTTCTGCCGCAAGCTTCTGTGATGATTCCATAACTACCACAAGCATCTGTGATGATTCTAAAACTACCACCAGCTGCTTTGATGAATCTAAAACTACCACAAGCATCTGTGATGATTCTAAAACTACCACAAGCTTCTGTGATGATTCTAAAACTACCACAAGCATCTGTGCTAAATCTAAAACTACCACAAACATCTCTGTTGATTCTAAAACTACCACCAGCATATGTGATGATTTTAAAAATACCATCAGTTTCTGTGATGATTATAAAACTACCGCAAGCATCTGATGATTCTGAAAGTACCACAAGCATCTGTGATGATTCTATATCTACCACAAGCATCTGTGGTGATTCTATAACTACCACATGAATCCGTGATGATTCTATAACTACTACAAGCATCTGTGATGATTCTATAACCACCACAAGCATCTGTGATGATTCTAAAACTACCACAAGCATCTGTGATGATTCTAAAATTACCACAAGCATCTGTAATGATTCTAAAATTACCACAAGCATCTGTGATGATTCTATAACTACCACAAGCTTTTGTGATGATTCTATAACTACCACAATCATCTGTGATGAATCTAAAACTACCACCAGTATATGTGATGATTTTAAAACTACCAAAAGCATCTGTGATGATTCTACAACTACCAAAAGCATCTGTGATGATTCTAAAATTACCACAAGCATCTGTGGTGATTCTATAACTACCACATGAATCCGTGATGATTCTATAACTACTACAAGCATCTGTGATGATACTAAAACTACCACAAGCACCTGTGATGATACTAAAACTACCACAAGCATCTGTGATGATTCTACAACTACCACAAGCATCTGTGATGATTCTAAAACTACCAAAAGCATCTGTGATGATTCTAAAACTACCAAAAGCATCTGTGATGATTCTACAACTACCACAAGCATCTGTGATGATACTAAAACTACCACAAGCATCTGTGATGATTCTATAACTACCACCAGCATCTGTGATGATTCTAAAACTACCAAAAGCATCTATGATGATTCTAAAACTACCAAAAGCATCTGTGATGATTCTATAACTACCACAAGCATCTGTGATAATTCTAAAACTACCACAAGCACCTGTGATGATTCTATAACTACCAGAAGCATCTGTGATGATTCTATAACTACCACAAACATCTGTGATGATTCTATAACTACCACAAGCATCTGTGATGATTCTATAACTACCACAAACATCTGTGATGATTCTATAACTACCACAAACATCTGTGATGATTCTATAACTACCACAAGCATCTGTGATGATTTTATAACTACCACAAGCATCTATGATGATCTATAACTACCACAAGCATCTATGATGATCTATAACTACCACAAGCATCTGTGATGATTCTAAAACTACAACCACCACAAGCATCTGTGATGATTTTAAAACTTCCACAAGCGTCTGTGAGGATTCTAAAACTACCAACAGCATATGAGATGATTCTAAAACTACCACCAGCGTCTGTGATGACTCTAAAACTACCACCAGCGTCTGTGATGACTCTAAAACTACCACCAGCGTCTGTGATGACTCTAAAATTATCCCAGCTTCTGTGAGGATCCTAAAACTACCACTAGTATCTGCGATGATTCTAAAACTACCACCATCTTCTGCATTTTGCACAAAATATTCTCCGAGAATTTATACTATTCTGAAAATTGGGTTATTCAACCTACAATTACCTTTAAACCCAAAGGACGTTACAGTCTACCCATCCTCACCCCCAAAATGCAAAGCTGGTAATCACGGCACATCAAGTGTACAAAGGTAAAAGAACCTGTAAATTATTTTTAATTGGTAAAGCGCCCTCTTACATATCGTGGCTATTTTTAAACATTTCTCAAAAGCTCTCGCATCCGTTACCTATTCAACGATGATGACTTACTACATGAACGGCGCTCCTGATATCAAGTTAAATATCACTCGACTAAAGAAGATATCACCATGAAAGTAGTTCAGATGACGCTTGATTTCTTAGTGCGATTCATTTTCCCTTCATCTCTTGTGTATCTCTGAATTGCAATCCCCGCTCCCAGGGTGACAGTTTCCACTAGTCATTGAATGATAATGATGACGGGTAAGTCACACTGAGGAACATGCAGTTATTGCCTAGGCCTCCCAGGTCTTACCTTGGGTGAAGATGGATCCTTTGAGCCCTTATATAATTTACACACACATACAATATATATATATATATATATATATATATAAATATATATAAACATACATATACATATACATATATTTACATATACCTGTATATATACATACACATATATATACATATATATATATATACATATACATATATACACATATACATATATACACATATACATATATACACATATACATATATACATATACATATATACACATACATATATACTCATATAATATACACATACATATATACTCATATATATACATATACATATATATACACACATATATATATATATATACACATATATATACATATACATATATATATATATATATATATATACACAGTATAAATATCCTATCTCTAAATAAACACTGAGTGACCTGTCCATTGCCTCTGGTAATCCCGAGTAACCTTTAATCTAAATTAACCCTTAAAGTTTCAAAGCAAATGTATTTGTTGTTTTAAAGTATTTGGTTAATTTTAAAACCTTATAAAGCCCCGTTTCATTGTTTTACCTCAGTTATTTTCTCATTAGCTCCCAAAATGTAATTCAGTAATGAATATAAAGGTAGTAATGAAATTCCCTAAAGTATAGTTTCTAGTCAAACACCAAGACTATTCTTAGAGCTTCTGTATAGATAAAAAATGAGATGAGTTTTCTTCAAACTAATTCTATTTACATCAAAAGTTAATGGGTTTCATGGAACTTAAAAGGAAACGGAATATGGAACAACTACAGGAGGAAAATAGACGACATTTATACAATTTTCATAGTAAAACTTTACACCTTATACTAACATATTGTAGTTAAATCAACATGCAAAGGGAAAACTATACCCTTAATTTTACAAGATACAGTACAACTCTTCTACAGAAATTAATCCCTACAAGGAATCTATCTTAATAATCTAAAACTATAACAGGTATGACTAAGGATTCTAGAAGCTTATGATGTTTAAACTATAAGGAAGGAAGACAGTTTTTACTTCTACAAGACAACTTCAGATTTAACAAAGAGGCAAGCGACTGATTGTGGCAAAATATTAATGATTAAGATATAAAACCACTTTCACAGTTTTATAACCTATCTATTTTTTTTTTTCAATCTACGGACCACTTCGAAAGAAATCTAATCACTACCTTATTACCTCCACCAAGGAAGTTATAAAATGACCAACACTTATCTAATTATTTTTCTGGTTGTTTTTCTGTTAGCATGATCACGTCAAACCTTCTAGCCCAATATTCACCAAATTTTAACAATTGATAGGTATTATCCTCCTGATCAAAACCGTGAATCTGATTATTATTGCTATTATTATAAAGTAGATTCATTTCCGGCCAACATATGAAAAATGGTAAGCTTAGTCCGTAGACTTGAGTGTAATGTTGACAATCTGCATTGGCGGAGGTCTGAAATATATCATTGCTCTAGCTACTTGTTTAACACTGCTTCTAAGGTGGACGGTCTCTATTCAACGTTATTTCTATAGCAGATTTCATCTTACCTTCCCTGCTATTCCTC
>NC_090726.1:197047726-197060226 GCF_036898095.1 Palaemon carinicauda
ATATTTACCGGTAAAACGCTAAAAAATACACACACACATATATGTATTATATATATATATGTATTATATATGTATGTATATATATATATATATATGTATTATATATGTATGTATATATATATATATTATATATGTATGTATATATATATATATATATATATATATATATATATATATATATATATATATATATATTATATATGTATGTATGTATATATATATATATATATATATATATATATTATATATGTATGTATGTATATATATATATATATATATATATATATATATATATATATATTTCAAATATGCATATATTTTAATACATTAAAGTCTGGATTCTCTTAACGACCTCGTTATCAGAGCCACAGGCGAAATCACTCAGACTATAGTATCTAACCGGCCAGGTTTCGAAACCTGGTCCAGGATACTTGTATGACATTGACCTTACCACTAAGTGGTCATGTGGTAAGGTCAATGTCATATAAGTATCCTGAACCAGAGTTCGAAACCCGGCCGTTCAGATACTATAGTCTTTTAAGTGATTTCACCTTGGGCTCTGATCCCGAGGTCGTTAAGAGAATCCAGACTTTAATGTATTAAACTATATGGCTTATTTGAAATATGTAAAACACGTCTAAATGTGCAAAATTTATCATATATATATATATATATATATATATATATATATATATATATATATATATATATATATATAGCTAGATGTCAAGATGCCAGAAAACTTACAATCAATCAATCAATATATATGTATTATATATATATATATATATATATATATATATATATATATATATATATATATATATATATATATTTAACAGAAACGAATTCGTATAACGGAACACTATTTCGACCTAACCAACCACTCATGCACTTAGATCAGTTTAGCAATGAAATTATTATTATTATTATTATTACTAAAGAATATAAAATACCCCAAGATCAATAACAATGTTAAAATAGTTCTGTCATATGTAAACTATGAAGAAAAACTTATGTCATCCTGCTAAATACAATAACATTCGCGGTACGTTTCTAAAGTTCCACCTAATCAAGCGTTCCTTTGATAAGATAAACTATCAACTCTTTCCACTGTACCTCTTTCGTTAATATCAGAGCCTTTCTGAGGATCTACGCATAGGGTTTAGTCCTTAACTTATTATTTCTTTTAAAATTATTTCATAATAAATTGAACAACAAACCCTAAAATTTTTTTGCAAAAAAATAACAAATTAAAAATTGAAAATTTTAATTCGAATTAAACGATTATGAGGTAATTTAGTGTTTATTCTTAATGTAATGATTATTACGAAAAAAATCAAGAAACAAAATTTTTAAAAATTCTCTAATACTGCGTTTTGTTACTTATTATTTCGTTTTATTTAGTATTTAAAATTACATCTTATCTGTATCAACTTTAGTCAATGCATATTTATTAGTTAAATTTCCTAATAAACACAAGACGGGAAAAGAAAATTCATGCTAAAACTTCAGAATAAAAACAGACCACAATTTTCCCAGAATAGAATAATTCTCTACGACTTGCAAGTCAGTTATGTCTCCGATCACCCTCTCTCATGTCAAGAAAGCTCTCCCCAGATGACAAACAGCTTCCCAACTGTTGCTAGTTTATACTTTAAACCCAGGGGAAGAAGAGACTGTTTTATTCAAAATGGCAAAGGGAGATATCAACAGGATACTGGAATGTTTAGAGAAAAACTAATTTATTTAAAAGAATCAAATTCTTTAGTACTTACAGAATACATTTATGTTTCAGCCAAATATGCATTAAATAAAGATTACAACATAGTAAAAAGTAGGATATATTTTCCACGTGATGCTTGATTATTTAGAAATTTATTTTAAAAAATAAAATTCTATAATATGTACACTATACTTTGACGTTTCTGTCAGTTTGGCGTTACATCAAAACATTAATAGTCAGCTGCTTGACTATTAAAAAAAATAATAACAATAATAATAATAACAATAATAATAATAATGATAATAATAATAACCTCAAAGAATAGAATGGTATAATACGTACATTATACTTTCATGTTTCTGTCAATTTGACATTATATAAAAAATGAAAGTAAAAAGTATACAACATTGAAAATGCGATAGTTATGATTATTTTTAAAGAACCATCGCCTGCTAACTTAAAAGCAAAAGGGCGCTCGACCTTTGCTAACTAGGGTTGTATAGATAGATGAAAGCAACAGTTTAAGTAAAAACAAGTAAAAACTTCATAAACATCGTGATACGTTATAGAAAATAATGACCAGGAATCAAAATACAATTACATGAAGTAATTTTCTGTTATTTTGAAAATATTTCAACATGAAACTGTATTCCGCTTCCCTCCCATCGCCTATTAAGACTATTTTCTTCTACGTTTGCTTATTTCTCGACCTTGACCTTTGACCTTGATATGTATTAATTGGCGTGGATTTTTATACTCAAAATATGAACCAAGTTTAAATTCTCTGTGAGAACGTTGTCAAAATTATGGTTGATTACGTGAATTTGACATTTTGCTGGACCATTGACCACAATAATTTCCAGCTTTTTACATACGTTAAAAGCTTTTTACATAAGTTAATCCATGCAAGTTTCATTACGATTAAAATTGTGGCCAGGAAGCTTTTTACAAACACACACACACGCAAACACAAACAGGTGGTAAAACATAACCTTCTTCCATCTTCGTTGGAAGAAGAAGAAGAAGAAGAAGAAGAAGAAGAAGAAGAAGAAGAAGAAGAATTATAATGAAAATAATAATAACAACGTTTTCTTCTCTGGCGAACCATTATGTTCTCAAAAGCCTCTTCTTCAATGCTGTATGAAACAAAGCTTTAACTTTCATTAAAAAAGGCTTAGCTTAGTGAAAAAAACTGTATGAAGATTCAGGTAGAATATTGCAAAAGTAATTTCATCTTGGGGGATTTATTACATTAAGTATTCAATAGAAACCAGTTGGGAGATGAAATTTATCACATTATGATGACATCTAACAATCTATTCAGAAAATAAAGAAGTTTCATAGGTAGTATTAGGTCTCTTCTTTCTTTCTTCACTTTCCATCATATACATATATGTATGTATGTATGTATATATATATATATATATATATATATATATATATATATATATATATATATATATATATATATATATATCTATAAATATATATTATATATTTAAATATATATTATACACATGTGTATATATACACATATATTTGTATGTATGAATATATTTATATATATATATATATACACACACACACATATATATATATATATATATATATATATATGTGTGTGTGTGTGTGTGTCTGTGTGGTGTGCATGTGTGCGTGAATCCCTCAATAAATCAATGTCGTTTTTTTTTCAAAAAGCCATATTGAAAGTCTTCGCAAATTTCTATAACTTGAATTGTTACGTATTGTATTTGCAACACCATTATTCCTGAAATAACATATGTATCTTAATTACTTGGAACCTTTCATCACAGACTATTGGAAACGTTTCAGCCTGGCCATCTGCTAGGCTGGGGTTCGAGACCCGCTCAAGCTCGATAGTTTCTTGAAGTGTCTGCAACTTTACCATCCTAGTTAGCTAAAGATGGGCTCTTTTATGGAGTCAAAAGTTCTACCTGCTGAATCATCAGCAGCTATTGCCTGGCCCTCCCTGATACTAGCTTAGGTAGAGGGGGACGCTGATCATATGTACTGTATATATGGTCAGTCTCTAGGATATTGTCCTAGGTATTGTCACTGTCCTTTGGCTCTGTCTTTCATGAGAGACTTTCAAAATTTTAAGTGAAGATATTAGAGTTCCAATTTACTAAGGTTTTCACACTATAACAATAAAGTCTCGAGCTTTCCTACTATTATTATTACTTGCTAAGCTGCAACCCTAGTTGGAAAAGCAGGATGCTATAAGCCCTAAGGCTCCAACAAGGAAAATAGCCCAGTGAGGAAAGTAAATAAGGAAATGAAAGAAATAAATTAACGACATAAAAGTAATGAACAATTTGAATAAAATCCTTCAAGAACAGTAACATAAATCTTTCAAATTTAAACTATAAATTTGAAATAAGATACAAATAATTAAATAAATGGATTGACAAAGAAGCAGATAGATAAATAATGTCTGCGTAGTTCTCTAGAGCCTTTCAACAATTTTCATAAAAGACGAAACACAAAATAGTTATTTACAAGAGGACAGTAGTGAACATATTTAGACAAGAGAACATCGTTTGTAACACCTTGCACTAACTATGTTGTTCTCTAGCGATTTCCTCTTTAGTTTAAATACTTTATGACGACGTATCGTTAAAGTTAATTGTTACAAGTTCGCTTACACATTCCATTTTGTTTCTTGCTTTTGCTAAGAAATTCATCAGACAGGATGCATATTTGGTGAAATTAATCTTAATATAAATGCCTATTCAACTGCAAAATTACGTAGTGCTGAAGTTTAAAGATTCTGAGTAGAAGGAAAAATTTTAAGAACAATGAAATTCGTCTTAATTTCAGAGCTACATTATGTATACTACATTATATAAATAAATACATATATACACACATATATATATGTATATATATATAATTTATGTATATATACTATATATATATTATATATATATATATTAATTATATATATATATATATATATATATATATAATTATATATATATATATACACAGAGAGAGAGAGAGAGAGAGAGAGAGAGAGAGAGAGAGAGAGAGAGAGAGAGAGAGAGAGAGAGAGAGAGAGAATTTGTTGAAGAAATAAATAACGGTGTAAAATAGGAGATATCTGCAGGAATTTGTATACCCTTGAAATAGTACAGAAAGTGTACAAGCTTGATTTTTGCATGGAGAACTTCACTGTAAGTGAACAGTACCTATATGTAACAACGTGGACAAACAGAATTCTCCGATGATTAGTGCATTTCTTAACAAGATTGAAAATTAATTTTAATTTATATCACGGAAGTCAGTGAATCGAAATTACAATACCCAACAAAATCAAGTTATTAATACTATAAGATATATCTAATTTAGATTGTAGCTATCACAAGTAGAATGTGTTAAATTGGGCACTGAGCATTACGCATATATGCATGCATACATACATACATGGTCATAAGATGCTATTATACTTAAGCATCTCATAGAAGATTTTTTATCTTCTTTGATAAAAAAAACGCTCATGAAAAGGGATAACATTCCCTCTCTCTCTCTCTCTCTCTCTCTCTCTCTCTCTCTCTCTCTCTCTCTCTGAAGAAGAAGAAGAAGAAGAAGAAGAATATCCAGCCAAAAAGCAATTACAAGGATAAATTTAGCAAGGGCGCAAAGCTCCGAAACTCCCTGACATTTTTCCTCTGGATAACCAATGGCGATTTCAGACTTTTCCAGGATTTGAAAAAGACTGGAGTGAAAAATGACAACGGTTCTTCGATCCGTCGTGTTCCCACTCGTCCGATTCCCTTTAAGGAAGTGAGGCGTCTGAGACAAAAGGGTATCCCTTGGAGGAAAACTACGTGATGGAAACACGCTTCAAGATGATATATATACAGTATATACGAATCCCATTCAATTTTAAATGACCCAGAATTTTCAAATCCTTGTTGGCAAGCCGTCAGCCACCCGTGGAGATACTACAGCTAGAGAGTTATGAGGGTCCTTTGACTGACCATATAGTGCTACATTGGATCCTTCTCTCTGTTTACGGTTTATTTTCTGTCCTCATACGTCTGACAACAACGAGATTACCAAACAATTCCTCTTCTCTCAAGTGGTTAACTACTGCACTGCAATTGTTCAGTGGCCACTTTCCTCTAAGTAAGGGTGGAAGAGACCTTTTAGCTATGGTAAACAGCTCTTCTAGGAGAAGGACACTCCAAAATTAAACCATTGTTCTCTAGTCTTGGGTAGTGCTAAAGACTCTCTATTATGGTCTTCCACTGTCTTGGGTTAGAGTTCTCTTGCTTGAGGGTACACTCGGCTGTTCTGTCTTGTTTCTCTTTCTCCTGTTTTGTTAAAGTTTTTAAAGTTTATATAGGAGATATTTATGATACTGTTCTTAAAATATTTTATTTTTCATAGTTCCCTTTCAACACTAGGCTATTTTCCCTGTTGGAGCACTTGGGCTAATAGCATCCAGCTTTTCCAAATAGGGTTGCAGCTAAACTATTAGTAATAATAAAAATAATAATAATAATAATAATAATAATAATATGAAGTATTCCTCAGCCTCACTTATCCAAATTTAATCTTTGACCTCAACATTAAAAATCACCCACAAACTCAAAGTAGCAGTTTTGAAACACGCCCACCGATTACAATTTCAGAACATTTCCATACAAAACCCATTCTATATGTCTAGGGTTCCCCAAGACAGCAATGACTCAAAATATAAATTACACTTAATATGCATGAAACTCTCTTGTTTTCGTCGTGTATACAATAGATGTATAACCATTGCTTTTCTTGTTTTTCTTTTAAGTAAATTTGAGAAGTTTTAGAAGGGCAGTTTCTTAGTTTATAAATTATCCATTTTGTATTGAGCAGTCACGATAGAATTATTATTATTATTATTATTATTATTATTATTATTATTATTATTAGCTAAGCTACAACCCTAGTTGGAAAGGCAGGATGCTATAAGCCCAAGGACTCCAACAGGTTATTGTAATGCACGTGTATTTATTTCTCTCTCTCTCTCTCTCTCTCTCTCTCTCTCTCTCTCTCTCTCTCTCTCTCTCTCTCTCTGATGATATTAAATCCTGTTTAAGCTTACCATTGCATGTTTCACAGTGTAAAAGTTTTTATGACAATGTTATCTTCAACCTCATGTATGTAAGGTTATGTCTTATGAATAAGGTAAGTTAAGTCCAGCTATCTTTCCGTTAAGATCCTTATCAGCTGATATACTGTGTATGTATATATATATATATACATATACCAAAGCACTTCCCCCAATTTTGGGGGGTAGCAGACATCAACAAATGAAACAAAACAAAAAGGGGACCTCTACTCTCTACGTTCCTCCCAGCCAGACAAGGGACTCAACCGAGTTCAGCTGGTACTGCTACAAGGGGCAACGTCAACACACACACACACACACACACACATATATATATATATATATATATAAATATATATATATATAAATATATATATATATAAATATATATATATATATATAAATATATATATATATAAATATATATATATATACTGTATATATATATAAATATATGTATATGTATATATATACCTATATATATATATATATATATATATATATATATATATATATATATATATATATATATATATATATATATACATATATATATACATATATATATATATATATATATATGATATTTATAAAAATAAACTCCACAAAGCAAACTTAATAATGTATATAAGAACATTGACCATAAAAAAACAATATTCTCACAAAGTGGATACATTTGATGTAATCTTGCATATAGAAATACTATGACTCATACCGTCTGAATAAGCAATGCGTTACTAAGCGCGCGCGAGAGAGAGAGAGAGAGAGAGAGAGAGAGAGAGAGAGAGAGAGAGAGAGAGAGCTATAAACAAGGAAATAGCTTCGCCAGACCCTATAGAAAAGCCGATGTTTGGGAATACCAATGAGAAAGATTCTGTTTACTCTCTGGAATAACTCGGAAAAGAGGGAAACTTACAGAACCGGTTGTAATCATAGAAACTTTATGGACGTATTTTATATATATATATATATATATATATATATATATATATATATATATATATACATATATATACACTCATATATATACAAATATATATATACACACATATATATATATACATGTCTAAGTAAGGATACCTTAACGTAGAGAAAGGGTTTGCATATCGCCATGATAAAAAAAAAGGTGTACTAGTCAGGGTTACTCATACTAGCTTGGTTTGCTGTGAGCGATCAGACTAAAATCTCCCACCGCCACCAATAAGCAGTGGTCAGTGTGATGATCAAATGGTTAAACCCCAGACTTTAAAAAAGGATATGTCTGAGGCCTTCGTCCAGCAGTGGACAAGAAGGGGCTGTATTTGAGGTTGTTTCTTTTACACATTATTCCGAGTAATTTTGTGAGTAATAGTCGATTCAAGTAATCATGCTTCAAACTTACAAATATCAACAAAAACAAAATCATATTATACACAACAATCCTATCCATGACATATCAAAAATTACACTTCCCAGTCTCTATCATTCTTTCGTGAAGTGTGAACATAAACACAAAGATTGTTTACTGTTTACACATCCCGCGGACATTGGGTAACAATTTCACGTGTTTACTTTTGAGCAGGTTTACAAAACAAATAAAAGATTATAGAATTGTATGATAAAGTACTGGAAGACCTTTTCTAAGCATAGGACTATGGTAGTTTACAGGAAACATCCCTGTCTGGCGATCTCCTAGACTGGGTTTCGAGAGCTGCTCAAGCTCTATAGCTTCTAGTTATGTCTGCACACAACCTAGTAGGAAAACCAGGATGCTAAAAGCCCTAGGACTCCATCAGGGAAAATAGCTCAGTGAGGAAAATAGATAAGGAAATAAATACTATGAGAAATAATGAATAAAAAAAATTAAATATAAATATTTAAAGATAAGTAACAACGTTAATCTAGATATGGCATTTACAAACAATGAAGTGAGATTAATGTCAACATGTTCAACATTAAAACATTTGCTGCAAGTTTGAACATCTGAAGTTCAATTGGTTTTTGTGATGAAAGCCACTGGAAATGTGGTGCCACAAATAGCCATGAATTATTTTGTGGTTTTGAGTACATATACTGATATGGACGCTATTCCTAATCCAGGGGAAATATATATATATATATATATATATATATATATATATATATATATATATATATGTGTGTGTGTGTGTGTGTGTGTGTGTATATACATATATTATTTATATATGTATATATATATATATATATATATATATATATATATATAATTCCTTTCCTCACTGAGCTACTTTCCCAGTTGGAGACCTTGAGCTTATGACAACCTGCTTTTAAAACTAGGGCTAAAGCTTAGCAAGTAATAATAATACTAATACTAATATTATTCTTGTGAATAATAATAATAATAATAATAATAATAATAATAATAATAATAATCATCATCATCTTTCAATCACCCTTGACTGACCTTTTTCATAATAAATAGAAATATCAACAAAATGCTGCCTCGAAAATCTCTCAGAACATTCGAAAGTCAAAATGAACGAATACATTAATACTAACAGGCAAAATAAAAGCTACCGGCTCAACGTACTACTCTGTTAACACTATATATTCTCAATTCTTGTATCGCAATAAACATTTGCAATGAGTCTCGTGTTTTGCATGAGACATCCAATATATACTGTTCTATACAAAGAGAAAACAAATGTGTTCTGCAATGATCTATAACATTCTGCTTGACTATTTAACCTCATATCTATCTATCTATATATATACACACACACACATTTATATATATATATATATATATATATATATATATGTATAAATATAAATATATATATAGCCCCCGAAGTCACCTACGACAATCAGCCTCCACCGTCAACGCCCCAGCACCAACCACTCCCACGCCCCCTGAGATTTCTGCTCTTATCTCCAAAGGTCGACGAAATTCATGGAGTCATTAAGTATTTTATCTTGGAACATATACGGGATCAAGCGGAATTTACCTGTCCTTAATGAGTTCTGCAATGATTTCCGTGGCATTATTGCACTGCAAGAAACCTTACTCCTCCCCCATGACCTGGCTATCAGTGATTCGGTTCATGTTGATTATAACAGTTTCTCTATCTCGTCGATGGTTACTCACGACCACATCATTCAAGGTCGTCCGAAAGGAGGTCTCTCATTTCTATGGCATAGATCACTGGACAAGTGCGTGAAACCAGTGACGTATCAAACTGACAGACTTCTCGGCCTGCAAGTAACGATCGAAGGTAAAACCATATTAGTGATTAATGCATACTTCCCCTGGGAGTGCCAGTCAAACTTTGATCAGTATTGTATATTACTAGGAGAAGTCCAAGGTATTATTAATGATACCACCGCTGACCATGTGTGCATAATAGGAGACTTTAATGCGCACCCATCCAGACTTTTCTATAATGAATTACAGCGTCTCTGTTCTCAACAATCTCTTCAAATTAGCGATGTTGCCCTACTGCCTCCTTCGTCCTTTACGTACATGCAAAACAGAAATAATATGCCCATCACATCCTGGCTTGATCATTGTATTACCACTGACCGCCTGCATAGCTCTATCACTGAATGTATTATACGATACGACCTTTCGTCTGCATTCGATCACATACCCATACAGATCACATTTCACACACCCTCCCTCCCGGCGGTACCCATCCAAAGGGAGAGGCTACCTTCCATCTCATGGGATTTCTCCAACCTCCAAAAATCCACTGCATTCAAACGCTTATCTGAAAGTAATCTCCGCTCGATAATCCAACCTGCTGAAGCCCTGCTCTGCAATAATCCTAATTGCCGCAACGAACAGCATAAAACAAAACTGAAGGAATTCTACGTAAATATCATAAATGCCCTACGGAGCTCGGGAAGAGACACGTTTAGACTCTCTAGAGGTAACCATCGAAACATACCTGGTTGGAATGACTTAGTTAAAGACCTCTATGCACACTCTCGAGAAATGTTCCTTCTTTGGAGGAACGATGGTAGCCAGAGAGAAGGTCCCCTCGCTCTTCAGATGAGACAAGCGAGAGCACAGTTCAAACTTGCTCTCCGTCAATGTCGCAGCAACGAAAATCAGCTACGAGCCGATGCACTGTCCAGAAAACTGACCAACCATGACTTCCCCCATCTTTGGAAAGATATTAATTCACTAAACCCAAAGTCAAACAAATTATCCCAAAGAGTAGGGGATGCAATTGGCGAAGAATCCATCGCAAGAATGTGGGGGGATCACTTCAGTACCATCCTAAATTGTATAAATGACCAAGATACCCGAAATGAAGTGGATACCCTCATCAATGTCAATATGGATTTTCAATATAGTGACCGTATCTCCCCGAGTGACGTGTGCGAGGCTATCAAGAAATTACCTAGTAACAAGGCTCCCGGCTGCGATGGCCTTCCTGCCGAGGCTTTCAAATTCTGCCACCCTATAATTTATATCCTATTTTCTGCACTATTTAATGCCTGTATATTACACCAATATCTCCCCGAAACCCTGCTACTTGTCCACTTAATACCTCTCATAAAAAACAAACTGAAGGATGCCAGTGACCCAGGAAACTACCGCCCCATCGCCATTACAACAATTTCATCAAAAATATTTGAATCTCTTCTGTTCCGTCGCCTTGCACCATTTCTCCACACCGCAGACAATCAATTTGGTTTTAAGACTAACCACTCGACTGACACCTGTATATATATTTTAAAGGAGTTACTGAATTTCTATATATCCTCGGCCTCCCCTGTCTACTTATGTTTTGTAGACGTGCGGAAGGCATTTGACAGAGTAAACTATCTGAAGCTCTTTTTGAAACTACGCAAAAGGGGAACTCCTCTATATCTCATCGGTATATTATACTGTTGGTTCACAACACAACAGTTCTGTGTCAAATGGGGCAATGTCCTGTCCCAGCAATTCGGCTCATCTAACGGTCTCAGGCAAGGAGGCATCCTCTCACCATACTTATTTAATGTTTACACAGACGACTTAAATATCAGACTGAATTCACTTCCCATTGGGTGTACGGTTAATGGCTTTACCATAAATAACCTTTGCTACGCTGACGATATGGTCCTCATCTCCCCCTCTGCTCAAGGCTTACAACGTCTCATCAATACTTGCAACGCATACGCTATTGAACATGACATAATCTATAACGAATCGAAGACACAGTGCATGTCTGTCCTTCCTAGATCGCTCCGTTTCGTAGAAGATCCACATATTTACCTTCAAAACCATCAGCTAGAATTTGTCAATGATTTTCCTTACCTAGGTCACATCATTACGAAAGATTTAAAGGACACACCTGACATTGAAAACAGGCGACGAAAATTGTGTTGTCTAGGGAACATGGTAACGAGAAGATTTGCCTTCTGCCGCCAAGATATCAAAAAACTCCTATTTCAAACCTACTGCTATAACGTATACGGCTGCTCGCTATGGGCAAACTATACGCGAGAATCGATGAGACGTATCACAGTCATACACAATGATATCCTAAGGCGCCTCACCAATACCCCGAGGCACCATTCAGCTTCAGCGATGTTTGTTGAAAATGGACTGGATAACCTGAAAACCATCATTCGTCGCTCTATAGTAAGTCTCACCTCCCGCCTACGATCTAGTGAAAATCCCCTAATTCAAAATGTGCTTGCAAG